>NW_006399808.1:16234266-16237043 GCF_000299155.1 Elephantulus edwardii | reverse complement strand
TAGATATCTTCCAGTCAGTTGGCCAAGTGGTTGTTCTCCAGATTTCTTGGCACAACTTGGTGAGCACATCCAGGGCAACATCTGTTATCTGGAATACTTCAACTGGTATACCATCTATTCCTGGGGCCTTATTTTTTGCTATTTCCTTCAAAGCAGCTTGAACTTCTTCTTTGATCACCATAGGCTCTTGCTCATATGTTATTTCTTTAAATTCCTCTGTATCTGCCAATTCCTTTCTATATAGTGACTCAGTATATTAGGATGAATTAAGGATTATTATTATTACTATTTATGTGTGTACTTTCAAATAGGATCTGAGTGGTACATGAGGCGATTATTCCTCCTTCAGCAGAGCATCTGGTAGATTTGAACTACTCACCTCTGGGATTACAGTGCAGCTTCTTGCCACTAGACCACCAGAGCTCGCCGAACACTTGTATAACTTTTGTCATTTCTTCATGTTCATAGAGTTTCCAGAGGCAAACCATTTCATTCAAATTTATTCACTAACAACCAGAGTCAAAGAGGAGGAAATAAAGATTTCTACAAATTTTTGCAATCAGAAAAAATCACATATGCAACCAAGAATGCATTAATAATTATGGGTGATTGGAATACCAAAATTGGATACAAGGAAGAAGGATCAGTAGTCATGAAATATGAACTTGGTGACAAAAATTAGGATGGGAATAGAAGGATAGAATTCTGAACAATCAATGATTAATTCATCACAAAGACCTTTTATAAGAAACATAAGCACGGGCTATACACATGGATTTCCCCTGATGGTACACACAGGAATCAGATCAGTTTCATCCATGGAAGGAATCATTGGAATAGTTCTATATCAGGAGTGAAAACGAGGCCAGGTGCTGATGGTGGAACATCAACTACTCATATGCAAGTTAAAATTATAGCTAAAGTAAGTAAAATCAAAGCCACAGGAGTAAAAATTTTATCTTGAGTCTGTCCCCCTGAATGTAAAAATCAACTCGGGAACAAGTGAGGCCTTGTACACTAATGAACGAAGACCAGATGAGCTGTGGGAAGATATCAAGAATATTATGAAGAATGTAAAAAATCATTAGAAGGATGAAGGAAGAAGATCAAAATGGATATAAGAAGAGACTAAGAATACTCAAAAGAGTTCCAAGAAGCCAAACCAAAGTGAAGAAATTAAGATGGTAAGAAGCTGAATACAAGATTTCAGTGGGCCACTCAGGAAGATAAAGTATTGACATGTGCAAGGAACTGGAGTAAAAATATCAAAAAGGCTGATATCGCTCTGCATTTCTTAAAGTGACAGAACTAAAGAACCAATTTAAGCCACAGTCACAATAGTTAAGGATGCTATCGGCACAATATTGAATGACTGGGAAGTATTAAAAGAAAATGCAAAGAGTATACAGAGTAACTGTACCTAAAAAAATTGGCTTCCATGGAAGAATTTCAATAAACAACACATGATTAAGACACAATGGTGATGAAAGAGGAAGTGCAGACTGCTCTGACAGAGTTGGCAAAAAACAGGACCCAAGAAAATTGAAGATGAAACATCAATTGATGTAATTCAACAAATAGAGGCTGCCCTGGTCATGTTAACCAAGTTGTGAAAAGAAATCGGCAGATCATCTACCTGGTCAACTGAGTGGAAGAGATCTATGCTTATCCACATTCCAAAAAAAAAAGGTGACTGGACAGAATGTGGAAATTATCAAACAATATCAGTAATATATGCAAGCAAAATCCTACTGAATATTATACAAAAACGACTGGAACAATATATTGATAAAGAACTACCAGGTATACAAGCTGGGTTTAGAACAGGATGTGGCACATATTGTTGCCAATGGCAGGTGGATCTTGGTAGAAAGCAAAGAGTACCAGAGGAATGTCTTTCTGTATTTTCTTGACTCTGGGAGGCATTTGACTGTGTGTATATCACAAAAAAATTGTAGCTAACCTTGAGGAGAATAGGAATCCCATAACACTGAATTGTGCTCACCTGAAACCTATACTCAGACTAGGAAGCAGTCATCAGAAAAGGGCAAGAAAAAGTTACATGATTCATAATCAGGAAAGAAGTGCTTCAGAGATGCATCCTGTCTCCGTCCCTTTTCAATCTATGTACAAAACAGATCTTTTGGGGCTTTATGAAGAAGAAGGTGGCATCAGAACTGGAGGAAGACTTGTCCACAACCTACCTTATGAAGATGACACAACCTTAATTGCTGAAACTGAGGAGGACCTGAAGCATTTGGTGTAGAATGTCAAGGACTGTAGTCTTCAATATGGATTGTAGCTCAATATCAAGAAAGAAAGATTCTCACCATTCGGCAAATTGGCAGCACCATGATAGGTGGAGAACAGATTGAGGTTGTTAACAATTACAGCTTACTCAGCTCCACAATCAACACTCTTGACACCAACAGTCAGGAAATCAAAAGACACATTGCAATGAGAAAATATGATGTCAGGGACCTCTCCAGAGTACTGATAAATAACGATGTCAGTCTAGAGACCAAGGTATATATGATACAGGCCATGGTTTTCACAATTACTTGCTATATGTCATAGAGCTGGGCAATGACTAATGATGTTGTTGTTGTTATGAGCCGTCGAGTTGTTTGTGACTCATAGCGACCCTATATACAACAGCCCTAAACCGTGCTCTATCCTGTGCCAATCTCATTGCTTCTGACACACCTATCCCAATTACCCAAGTCACTGAATCAATCCACCACATAGAGGGTTTTCCCCTCCTGCGCTGTCCCTCT
>NW_006399808.1:16229958-16233640 GCF_000299155.1 Elephantulus edwardii | reverse complement strand
GCAGATTGTTGATAGATCGTCCACCAATCCTAATGCCACGCTTCTCCTCATAGAGCCCAGCCTCTCGGATAATCTGCTCTGCATACAGGTTGAAAAGCTATGACAAGAAAAATTGATGCCTTTGAGTTGTATTGCTGGAGAAGACTATGGAACATACCATGGAATACCAAAGAAACAAATAGTTCTGTTTTGGAGGGGATGAAACCAAGTTTCTCCTTTTTTTTTTTTTTTTTTTTACCAAGTTTCTCCTTGAAGACTAGGATTTTGAAGCTCCATCTCACATACTTTAGGTACATGGCGAGGAGGTACTGGTCCTTAGAGAAGGATATCATGCTTGCAAGTGTGGAAGGACAGCACAAGGGAGGAAGACCATGGAAGAAATGGATTGGTACAGTAAATGGGGCAATGTGTATAGGTGTGTCTGACTCATTGAGACTGGGTCAGGACAGGGCAGGCTTCAGAGGTGTAGTACATAGGGTCACTATGAGTTGCAGGTGACTTGAAGGCATATATCAACAACCACCCCTTGATACAAACTTTTGAAAAAAAAATTAACTTTTGTGATGAGTTAAAAAATGTAAGGATATTATTTCTGAACGTCAAAAATAACATAAAAGGAAATGGTACCATTTAAGGTGTGTACTCCTATATGAACTTGAAAAAAAAGATTTTAATTCTTTTTTGTCTTCGTTTTTTTGTTTGTATTCTAATGAGTTTGAACTTCTAAATCGCTATCTTGTACTGTGGTGGGTAGCCCAGTGGACCAAAAGCGATGCTACCAACCCAAAGGTGGGTGATTCTAATCCACGGCCCTCGGGCCAGTTATATTGTTTTTTGTCAAACATTCTTGTAGGTTGTATAGCTCTGGTGTGTCCACTTGCCATACAGAAGTAACTTGTGGTTGCTGTGAAGCTGAACACTGTGACACCAATGTGTCAAATGCCATGATGGTTACTCATGGTGGACAGTGTTTGGTGGGGCTCCCCGGTTAAAACAAGCTTGGAAGCATGAGTGGCATCCACTTCCATAAATAGCTTGTCTCCGGGAAAGCCTATGAACCTGGAGAAAGGATGAGAGTCATGCAAGGGTTGAGACTTTTATTCATAGGGTCAGTATGAGTAGCCTAGGACTCAAGGACACTTAAGAACTACAACAAGGGGATGAAAGGTTTGAAACTCTAACTTTGAGCCTTTCAAATAAGAGACAAGAGAGTGTGGTCTGGTTGTTGTTGTTATGTGTCATTGAGTCGCTTGCAACTCATAGCAACACTATGTACAACAGGCCTAAACTCTGCTCTGTCCTGTGCCAATCACACTGTCTCCAACACATCCATTTCGATTACCCCAGTCACTGAATCAATCCAAATCATAGATGGCCTTCCTCTCCTGTGCTGTCCCTCCACCCTCCCAAGCAAGTTTCCCTCTCCAAGGACCGGTCCCTCCTTACAACATGTCCAAAATAAGTTAGACGAAGCCTCAGAATCCTTGCCTCCATGGAGCTACCTGGTTTAACTCTCTCCAGGATGAATGTGTTTGTTTTCCTACCAGTCCATGGTACACTCAATACTTTTCTTCAACAGCACAGCTCAAAGGCATCAATTCTCCTTCCATCCTCCCTAGTCATTGTCCAACTCTCTGATACGTAGCAAGTGATTACAAAGATCATGGCCTGTATCAGATGCACCTCCAGAGAGACACCATTGCTCTTCAGTACTCTGGAGAGATCACTAACAGCAGACATTCCCATCACAATACATCTTTTAACTTCCTGGCTGCTGGTGCCAAGAGTGTTGACTGTGGAGCCAAGCAGACTAAAGTTGTTAACAATCTTAATTTCTTCACTATCCATCCTGATACTGCCAATTAGTCCAGTGGTGAGAATCTTTCTCTTCTTGACATTGAACCTCAATCCATACTGAAGGCTGCAGTCCTTGACCCTTTGTAAAAAGCACTTCAGGTCCTCCTCAGTTTCAGCAAGCAGAGTTGTGTCATTTGCATAACGCAAATTGCTGATAGATCTTTCACCAATCCTGACCCCACAGTTCTCCCCATAGAGCCCAGCCTCCCAGATAATCTGTTCTGCTTACAGGTTGAAAAGGTATAGAGATAGGACACATCCCTGGCATACACTCTTCCCAATTTTGAACCATGCAGTGTTTCTTTACTCTGTTCTGAAGACTGCCTCTTGGTCCAAGTATAGGTTTTGCATTAGTATGATCAAGTGTTCTGGAATTCCTATTCTTCTAAGAGTCAGCCACAGTTTGTTATGGTCCACACAGTCAAACGCCTTTGCATAGTCAATGAAACACAGATATAGACTTCTCTGGTATTGCCAGCTTTCAGCTATGATCCATCTTACATTAGCTACAATATCCCTAGTACCATGGCCCCTTCTAAACACAGCCTGGACTTCTGGCAGTTCTCTGCTGTGGTGTGGTTAGAGAAACAAAATTGAATTCCAGGAGGGAAATATACTGTGCATGAAATAACTACGTTTGTGCCTTGTTTTATTGGTCTTTATTGGAGTAACCAGACTTGATGGCACACAACAACAACAGTGGGGTAAACTCTTACAGGATGGGATTTTCCTTACTTAAACCACAATGTGGATATATTCTTTAAAAAAATGCAATCATGTTTTGAAGATTTATAATCTTCTGAAGAGACAAGATCAGATAATCCCATGTGTATGAATTAAAATGAAGTGTAAAAGGAAAAATTATTAAAGGCTAAGTTACCTTGCTCATATATCACAAAATAAGTTGTATTAGTAGGGGATTCCAACTCTATTTTAAGGAGGAAAAACATTGAATCACATTCCTGGATTCCCTGTGAATAGATATAATGTTTAATGACATTTTTAGAAAAAATGCATTTGACAGTGTAATAGTGGTCATGGCTTGAACTTATTTTTTTATTGTAGCTAATTTAGATATGTCTAAGCCTCTCTGGAAAACTGGTGACATTCTCTGCCAAATGCTTCTTTGCTAGTAGAATATAGGATACCTTTCGGAAACAACTCATCCTGAGGGTTGAAGTTAGTCAGATGAGCTGACTTACACCAACCTCTATCATGAGAGAAGGGTTCTAGTTTATTTGTATTGATACCTGTTAAATATATATTTCTAGACACACAATGCAGAATAAAGATGGAAAGAGCTGTTTCACTGAAATAATTTAATATGTTTTTGCAATTAAGTTAAAAGTTACAAAAGAAATTTTAAAAGGCCATTCTTGGCCCATAGTCAATCTTCTGAAATTTAGCTCTTAGCTGTATCATGATAGCTATAATTTCTTTATCTGCACAATGTAAGAATGTTATTGGATGATCTGACAAATATCTTTTATTACAATACTTTCTTTTTGTTCCGAAGAATCATATAGTCATTGGAAAATATAGCAAAAACAAACAAACATAAATGCTATATATAAACCTAAGTTAATATTTAAATGTGGAAAAATCTTGCAGAGGAAGTACAAATTTTGTTAGAATAAAAAGAAATTTAAAATGTGATTAATGAGTGTCAAAAAAGAGTAAGCCGTGTTTTTCCTTTTAAGTTCTGAGTTATTACACAAAAAGATTTCACAATGAAGAATACATAAACTTAAAGGACAAAGTAGATATTCTAGCTGGTGTGTGTGTGTGTGTGTGTGTGTGTGTGTGTGTGTGTGTGTGTGTGTGT
>NW_006399808.1:16218482-16229843 GCF_000299155.1 Elephantulus edwardii | reverse complement strand
GTGGATTCGACCTGCATGAGTTAGGGATTGCAGATTTATAGATATAGATACGTTTTGTTGTTTTTGATTGTTGTCAATTTGAATATGACTCATAGAGACCCTATGAACAAAAGGCCTGTAACCTTTCTGGATTTTTAAAAATTTATTTTAACGAAAGTTTACAGAGACTTTGAATTTCTATTCATTTATAGTTGCACACTTTAATTCCTGCCCATCCATCCCCGCAGATTGCTTTTCTTTTGGAAAGGCAAAAAAAAAAAAAATCATTGTTATACAATCCCTCTCCCCACACCAGTCCACTCCACTATGCAACTATCATTCTGGACTCTTGTCATGACAATAATACCTAATCATATATTCCTCCTAAACAGTTGTTCTCTTCCTCATTTGTTTCAATGCAGTATACATTACTTATCCCCCTCTTACATTCCCTCTCAACTCTGATGTCAGTCCTGCTTTACAACTGTGGCACTATGCAGTATTTGTCCTTTTGTGATGAGATATTTCACTCAGCATAATGTCCTCCAGTGTCACCTATTTTGTGAAATATTTCGCGAATTTTTTGTTTTGTTTTTTATTGCAGCATTGTATTCCATTGTGTGAATATACCAGAGCTTCTCTATTCATTCGTTTGTTGATGGGCACTTGGAGTGTTTCCAACTCTTTGCTATTGTGAACAAAGCTGCAATATACATGGGTGAGTATATATCTGCTCAGGTGGCAGTTGATTCTTTAGAGTATATTCCCAGTAATGGAATTGCTAAGTTAAATGGTATTTCTATATATAACTTTTTGAGAAAGTGCCATATTTCCTTCCATAGTGGTTGTACCATTTTACACTACCAACAGTAAATAAGGTTTCCAGTTTCTCCTCAACCTCAACAACATTCCAGCTTTTGTTGCTTGCTGTTCTGCTAAATTTTGGTATTCTTACTGGGGTGAGATAATATTTCATAGTTGTTTTGATTTGCATCTCTCTTAGAGCTAGGGATTTTGAACATTTCTTCGTGTATTTATTCACATATGAATGTCTTCTTTGGTGAAGTGTCTGTTCATATCCTGTGCCCATTTTTCAATTGGGTTGTTTACCTTTATCTTGTTGTGGTGCTTGAGTACTTTATAAATTGTAGATTTAAGTCCCTTATCAAACGTATCATTACCAAATATTTTTTCCCCAGTCTGTGGCTTCCCTTTTTATCCTGTTGTAAAAGTTTTTAAATGTGCGTAGGCATTTTATTTTTAGAAGGTCCCATTCATCTTTTTTTTTTAAATTCTCTCCTGGTTGTAGGTTTTTCAGGATGCTTGGAAGACTGTTTATGTTGAGTATTAGGGATTCTAGAGTTCTTGCAAGCTTTTTCTCTAATAAAGTGCATCGTCCTTGGTTTTAGTCCTAGGTCCATAATCCACTTTGAGTTTTTTTGTTTTGTTTATGGTATGAGGTGTTGGTCTTGTTTGAGTTTTCTGCAGATAGTTTTCCAATTTTGCCAGCACCATTTGTTAAAAAGATTATCATTTCCTTGCTTAACTGATTTAATCTTCTTGTCAAAAATCAGTTGACCATAGGTAGATGGACTGATTTATAAGTTCTCAATTCTATTCCATTGATCTATGTGACTGTCACTGTTCCAGTACCGTGCTGTCTTGACCACCACGGCAGGATAGTAGGATTTGAAATCAGGGAGTGAGAATGTCTCTGACCTTGCTTCTCTTTTTCAAGAAGTGATTTGATTATTCAGGTCTTCTTTCCATTCCAAATGAAACTGGAGATTGCCTTTTTCATCTTATTGAAGAATGGAATTGGTACTTGTATTGAGATTGGTGATGTCTTTATCTGGCTTTGACATCAATAATATGTTTGCTACATAGAACAGGTCTGGGAGAATTCCATCCTTTTCTATTTTCTGAAATAGTTTATGTAAAATTGGTGACAGTTCTTCTCTGAATGTTTGATAAAATTCACTTGTAAAACTATCTGGTCTAGGGCTTTTTTCGACTGGAAATTCTTTTATAACCTTTTCAATTTCTTCTTTTGTAATAGGTCTGTCAGGTTTTTAATTCTGGTTTGTGTCAGTTTATGTAAGTTGTGAATTTCTAAATATTTGTCCATTTCCTCTAGGTTTTCATAGTTGTTTGAGTATAGTTTTTCACAATTTTCCAATGCTAGCCTTTTTATTTTAGTTTTTTCTGTTGTGACATTGCTTATTTCATATATTATTCAGATTATTTTTTTTCCTTTTTTCCTTTGTTAGTTTTGGTAGGGGTTTGTCGATTTTACTGACCTTTTTGAAGAACCCACTTCTAGTTTTGTTGATGGTTTCAATTGTTACTTTGTTTTTTGTTTCATTTATTTCTACTCTAATTTTTTATCATTTCAGGTTTTTTAGGTGTTGAGTTTTCTTGTTGTTCTTTTTCAGTTTGTTGGAGATGTTGGGTTAGAGAGTCAAAGTCAATGGTTATTTTTTCCTACCTTTTCATGTGTTTCCTTATTCTTCTCAATTGAACTCTGATTACTGCTTTGGATCTTTTCCAGATGTTTGGTAAGTGGTGTTTTCATTGCATTTGATTCAAGAAACTTTAATTTCATTTTTTATTTCTTCTAGTACCCCTCAGGTTCAAGCAAGGTGTTGTTCAGCTTCCAAATGTATGGGTTTTTTTCTCCTTTATCCTCTTATTAATTTATAATTTTATTGCATTGTGGTCTGAGAAAATGGTTTGTATTATTTCTATGTATTTGAATTTATTGATGCTTGTCTTGTGACCTAAAATGTGATCCATTTTGGAGAATGTTTTATGTACCTTGGAGAAGAAAGTGTACTGAGGTTTTTTGTTGGGGGTTTTTTGGTGTTTCTTGGGGGGGAGGAGGGTGTATTAGCCTGCAAAATCTATGAGATCGAGGTGGTTTATTGTGTGATTTAATTCTTTAGCATATTTGTTGAGTATCTTCCTGGTAGTTCTATCTTTTCTTCAGAGTGGTGTATTGAAGTCTTCAACTACTATAGTAGTGTTGTCTATTTCCTTTTTCAATTTTGTTAATGTTTATTTTATATATTTTGCAGGTCTTTCATATGGTGCATAGATATTTATTTATTATTGTAATGTCCTCTTGTTCTATTGACCCTTTAAGCATTATGTAGTGACCTTATTTGTCCTATGTGATAGTTTTGCATTGGAATTCATTTTATCAGAGATTAATATTATTACTCCTACTTTTTTTTCTGGTTGCCATTTGATTGGTATATTTTCCCCCACCCTTTTGTTTTTAACCTTTCTTTATCTTCATTTTTCAGGTGTACCTCTTGTAGACAACATATCGTATTTCTTCAGTGGTGCATTCAAACCATTCACATTCTGTGTGATTATTGAGGGGCAAGGTTTTATTGGTATCATTTTGTTGAATTCTCTATGGTGTTGCTTGTTACTTTGGTCCATCTGATTTTTTGTGGTACCTCTGTAAGAAGGACGTATCTCAGTGTTTCCTGCAACGCTGGTCATGTTTTTTCAAACTCCTTTAGGTTCTGTTTCTCTGGGAATATCGTGATCTCTTCTTCATATTTGATTGTCTATTTTGCTGGGTACAGTATTCTTGGATGACAGTTATGTCATTCCACTGTTTTCTTGTTCATATAGTTTCTGCTGAGAAATTGGCATTTAATCTTATCTGCTTTCCCTTATATATTACTTTTTGTTTCTCCCTAGCTGCTTTCAGAATTCTCTCCTTATTTTTGGTTCTGGCAAATTTTACTATGATATGCCTTGGTGTTTTTATTTTGGGGTCTATTCTATATGGTCCTATCTCCATACCTTTTCAACCTATATGCAGAACAGATTATCCAGGAGGCTGGGCTCTATGAGGAGAAATGTGGGGTCAAGACTGGTGGATGATTTATCAACAATCTGCGTTATGCAGATGACACAACCCTGCTTGCTGAAACTGAAGAGAACCTGAAGTACCTGCTACAGAGGGTCAAGGACTGTAGCCACCAATATGGTTTGAGGCTCAATGTCAAGAAGACAAAGATTCTCACCACTGGACCAATTGGCAACATCAGGATGGATGGTGAAGAGATTGAGATTGTACACAGCTTGAGTTTGCTTGACTCCACAGTCAATACTCTTGGCACCAGTAGCCAGGAAATTAAAAGGCACATTTCTATGGGAAAGTCTGCTGTTAGGGACCTCTCCAAAATACTGAAGAGCAATGATGTCTCTCTGAAGACTAAGGTGCGTTTGATACAGGCCATGGTCTTCACAATCACTTGTTATGCATCAGAGAGTTGGACAAGGACCAAGGAGGATAGAAGGAGAATTGATGCCTTTGAGCTGTGGTGCTGGAGAAGAGTATTGAGAATACCATGGACTGCTAGGAAAACAAACAGATTCATCCTGGAAAGGGTTAAACCGGGTGGCTCCTTGGAGGCAAGGATTCTGAGGCTCTGTCTAACATACTTTGGACATGTTGTGAGGAGAGACCGGTCCTTGGAGAAGGAAATCATGCTTGGGAGGGTGGAGGGACAGCGCAGGAGAGGAAGGCCCTCTATGAGGTGGATTGATTCAGTGACTGGGATAATCGGGATGGGAGTGTCAGAGACAGTGCGATTGGCACAGGACAGAGCAGAGTTTAGGGCTGTTGTACTTAGGGTCGCTATGAGTCGCAAGCGACTCGATGACACATAACAGCAATTCTATGTGGTGTTTTTTCAGCTCCTTGAATATGTATTCTCTCATTCTTCATTATGCTGGGGAAGTTTTCTTCTAGTGATTCTTCCACAACTTTTTCATTGCCCTTACTTGCTTCTTCCATTTCTGGGATTCCGATGATTTGTATCTTATTTCTCTTGACGGTGTCCCACATTATTCTTAGGTTTTTCCCTTTTTCCTTCTTTTTTGATTCTGCTTTTTGCTCCAGCAGATCAGTGGTGACAATTCTATCTTCTATTTCACTGGTTCTGTGTTACATCTCTTCAGTTCTGTTTATGTGTCCCTCCATCATGTTGACAGCATGTGAAACATTGGACCCCATATTCTGAATTGTACTTTGTTGTTTTTCCCGAGCCTCTAAAGCTTTGTTTGTTTTATTTGTTTTTCTTTTGATGAAACATTTCTTTAACTATCATCATTTATCAAAGAGTTTCCAGAAGCATGTTGGTTAGGAAGTGTATGCCATTCCTGCTACCAAAAGATCTCTCTCTCTCTATCTCTCATCTATATGATATCATATAGATATAGATAGATAGAGAGATAGATATAGAGATAGATGTCACTATGGTATATGGAGAAGAGATTGAGGTGATTAACTATTTCAGCTTACTTGGCTGTACAATCAACATTCTTCGCACCAGCAGTCATAAAAAGCAAGAGGAATTGCATTGAGGATTTTTGGTGTCAGGTCTCTCTCCAGAGTTTTAGAGAGCAATAATGTCAGTTTAGAGAGTAATGTACACCTGATCCAGGCCATGGTCTTCACAATTACTTGCTATGCATCAGAGAGCTGGACAATGACTAAGCATGGCAGAAGGAGAATTGATGCCTTTGAGTTGTGGTACTGGAGAAGATTATTAAATATATAATGGACTGCCAAGAGAAAAAAACAGGTCTCGGAGATGATGAAATCAAGCTGCTCCTTGGGAGCAAGGATATCAAAGCTGTATCTCACATACTTTGGCCATGTGGCTAGGAGGGACTGCCAAGTCTTTGGAGAATGATATCATACTCAGATAGGTGGAGGGACTGTACATTAGAGGAAGACCCCAGATGAGATGGATTGATACAATAATTGGAGTAGTGGGGGTAGATGTAGCAGAGTCAGTGAGATGGGCTCAGGATAGTGCAGGGTTCAGAGCTATATGTCATAGGGTTGCTGTGGGTTTCAAGTGACTCAAGGGCACATAACAACAACTATGTTGTTGATATTGTTGTTATGTGCCATTGAGTTGCTTGCAACTCATAGCAACCCTATGTACAACAGCCCTAAATCTTGTTCTGACTTGTGCCAATTGCATTGCCTCCAACATATCCATACCGATTAACCTAGTCACTGAATCAATCCAGCTCATAGAGGATCTTACCCTCCTGTGCTGTTCCTCCACTCTCCCAAGCATGACGTCCCTCTCCAAGGACCGGTCCCTCCTTACAGCAGGTCCTAAGTCTGTCAGATGAAGCCCCAGAATCCTTGCCTCCAAGGAACAGCCTGGTTTAACCCTTTCCAGGATGAATCTGTCTGTTTTCTTAGCAGTCCATGGTACACTCAATACTCTTCTCTAGCACCATAGTTCAAAGGCATCAATTCTCTTCCTATCCTCCCTAGTCATGGTCCGACTCTCTGAAGCATAATAAATGATTGCAAAGACCATGGCCTGTATCAGATGTGCCTTAGTCTCCAGAGTAACACCATTGCCCTTGACCACTTTGAAGAGGTCCTTAACAGCAGACTTTCTCATCGCAATATGTCTTTTAATTTCGTGGTGCCAAGAGCATTGACTGTAGAGCCAAGCAAACTAAAGTTGTTAACAATCTCAATCTCTTCGCCATAATCTCTTCACCATCCATCCTGATGCTGCCAATTAGTCCAGTGGTGAGAATCTTTGTCTTCTTGATATTGAGCCTCAATCCCTATTGAAGGTGTAGTCCTTGACCCTCTGCAGCAAGCACTTCAGGTCCTCCTCAATTTTAGCAAGTAGGGTTGTGTCATCTGCATAAGGCAGATTTTTTATAGATCTTCCACCAATCCTGATGCCACACTTCTCATATAGCCCAGCCTCCTGGATAAACTGCTCTGCATACAGGTTGAAAAGGTATGGAGATATAAATAACGAATTGTAAAGTTAAAGTATAATTCAGAAAATTTATAAAGAAACCATAAAAATCACGTGCCAAAGGTATGAGGAAGGAACAAAATTATTAATCAACAATAAAAGCATTATATGTTAACATATAGTGTGTAAATGGAAAAAAATGAGAATGGTAAAATTAAAGATTAATATATTTGATGATGCCACAAAAAGATAATGTGTGTGTGTTCATATGAAGTGATTTAATAAAGTATTGTACTTTCTTCAACTCAATTCACTGGTATAGAGTTGTTTCCAACTCACAGGTACCCTTCACTGGGTTTCTGAGGCTGTAATAGCAACAAAATGATGCTGTCCATTGTTCTCCTGTGGAGCAGTTGGCAAGTTTGAAATACAAGAGAATGGCAGCCTTTGAGTTAACAGCACAGTCCTTACAAATTATCTCACAAGGGCTACCAAAGTATAATTAAACATAGGAATAAAAAGGAAGCAGTCTTTGTAAACCTCTAAAGCATGAGGAACAGAGATAAAAGTTTGATATATATAATTTCTCATCAACCAGCACTCAAGGGTGCAGCAATCAATAACAAATATATATATGTGTGTGTCAGAGGCAATGAGGTTGGCACAGGATAGAGCACAGTTTAGGGCTGTTGTACATAGGGTCACTATGAGTCACAAACGACTTGACGGCACATAACAACAACAACAACATACATATGTACATGTGTGTGTATATATATGTATATGTGTGTGTATATATGTATATGTGTGTGTGTATGTATGTATATATCTATGTATATATCTATCTATATCTATCTATGTCTATCTCACTGGGAAAACATACTGTCAAAGTAATAAAAACTGAAAATTCAATTGAAAGATTAAAGTGAGCCTGATACAAGTCATGGCATTTTATTTTATTTTATTAATTTTAATCAACATTTACAGAGATTTTGGATTTCTATTCGTTCATTGTTGCACTTTTTTCTCTACCCCCCCCAAAGTCCACTCCTCTCTTCAAAAAGCAAAACATAAACTTCTTCATTGGTAATGCAGTCCCCCCCACCCCCCACATCACACCCTGCCCCAAATGTACTCCATTATGCAACATTAATTCTGGATTCCCTATCATATATCACTTTTAAACTGTTCTCTCCCTCATCTGTTTCAATGTAGTATACATAATCTATCCAGTTTTTCTAAGTCTTATACCCCAACCCTGACTGATGTCAGTCCCATTCTATAATAGTGGCACTATGCAATATTCGTCTTTTTTGAGACTGAGATCTTTTACTCAGCATAATGTCCTCTAGCATCACCCATTTTTAATAATATTGTTTCTTGTTTTTCAATGCAGTGTAGTATTCCATTGTGTAAATATACCACAGCTTCTC
Source organism: Elephantulus edwardii (assembly GCF_000299155.1). Classification (NCBI taxonomy): domain Eukaryota; kingdom Metazoa; phylum Chordata; class Mammalia; order Macroscelidea; family Macroscelididae; genus Elephantulus; species Elephantulus edwardii. Next base: position 16,221,658 of record NW_006399808.1, on the reverse strand, counting down.
TATCCATTTGTTTGTTGATGGGCACTTAGGTTGTTTCCAACTCCTTGCTATTGTGAACAGAGCCACGATAAACATGGGTGTGCATATATCTGCTTGGATGGTGGTTATGGTCTCTTTAGGGTATACTCCCTATAAGTAGTGGAATTGCTGGGTCAAATGGTATCTCTATTTGCAACTTTTTGAGAAAGTGCCTCACCACTTTCCACAGTGGTTGCACCATTTTACACTTGCCCCAACAGTGAATAAAGGTTCTAGTTTCTCCACAACCTCACCATCATTTGTTGCTTGCTGTTCTGTTAAATTTGCTGTTCTTACTGGGATGAGATGATATCTCATAGATGTTTTGATTTGCATCTCTCTTAGAGCTGGGGATTTTGAACATTTCTTCATGTGCTTGTTCACCATCTGAATGTCTTCTTTGGTAAACTGTCTGTTCATATCCTGTGCCCATTTTTCAATTGGATATTTACCTTTATCTTGTTGTGGATATTTTCAGTTACTTCCTATGCACAGGAAAGTTGGAAGACAAGAAGAATTCATTTGTAAGAATTGTGGAGCTGTGTTGTTGGAGAACAATACTAAACGTCACATTGAAGAACAAACTGAAGTATTTTAGAAGTATAACCAGGCTGCTCCTTTGAGGTAAGGTTGGTGAGACTTCAATTCACATTCTCTGGGTATGTTACAAGGTGGATCAGTCTTGGGAGAAAGGTATCCTTTTGTAAAAGGGTCAGCATATGAAAGGAAGATTCTCAACAAGATGGGTTGACTCAGTAACAATGACAATTTGCTTGAACAAGGCAGGTATCATGAGGTAGTTCAGGACAGTTAGCTCAGATCAGGTTTTGATCATTGCGTATACATTTGCTATGAGTTTTAGTTGAATCAATGGCACATAATGACAATAGCATCAAAACTATGTCCTTGAGGCTGAGCTTCTAAATTAACAAGGGTAAATTTGAATCTACATTGTTCTGACTCCAAAAACAATGTTTCTCTCCCATTTCTTGAAGAGAAAAATGTGGATTTATGTTGAAGTATCAGTTAAAATTTTCTCATAAAATTTATCTAGCAGCAAACATCCAAGTTCAAGAAATGAACAGCACAATCATATTACTATAGAAGGAATATTGCCCTTCCTGTAATATTACTTCTGAGTTCAGAAAATTTTTAAAGTTTTGTCTAAACAAACTTTTGGTTGTTGTTTTCGCTTTTTTTTTATGGAAAGAAAGTTTAAATAACTAGTAAAATAAAGCCAAATGTTTTAAACAAACATATTTTTAATAAATTCAGTAGATTGATGACTTGAGACCAGAGGATAATAGCATCATCAAGCACCAATGATCTTCTTTAGGGATCTTTTTGTAGAGACAACTGGAGAGAGTAGATCATTGGAAATTCCAGGCTGGGGTACAAGTCACGGGAAATGCAAATGGTGCTTGGTGAGCTAAAGGAAAACATGACATGTACCAACAGAGGAAGCATTTGGTTATGTTAAGAAAAAAACTTTCTTGAGACATACAAAGAACAAATAATGTGTCAAATCACATGATGAAACATATAAAAAACTTACAAGTTAAGATAATGAGATTTACTACAAATGGGTAAACAGAAGCATAAAAATGCAAGAAGAGCTAAGAAATATTTAAAAAGGGTGGGGAGGGAAATATCTGGATTTATCCTATGAAGTAATTAAGACAGTGTGGTGTGGTTGCTAGGATCAACTAACAAGTCAGTGAAATATAATAGACCAGAAACAGACCAGGCTTGCTTAATGACAAAGTTGTATAATAATATATCAATGTAGTGGGAAGAGGACATTTTTTTTATTAAACAATGCTCAGTTAACTGATTGCCCAATATGAAGCCCTCATGGCTTTGTATGCAGCATGTTTCACTGTTAAGCAAAATGCGATGGGTTAAAATATGTAAGTTGTTCTATGAAAGAAAAACATGTAGTCTTCTCCAATTAAGATCAATAGCATCAGAAGCCCCATGGAGAGTAACTATGAATCAGAACATACACTTTAGCAATGATTTATAAAACAGTGAACTCATAAAACAGTTCACAATGTGGATAAACCTGGAGGGAATTATGCTGAGTGAAATATTTCCATCACAACAGGACAAATACTGTATAACATTACTGCTATAAAATAGGTTTGACATGAGGGATTGGGGGAGAATAAGAAAAAAGTGGACATACAATGAACCCTGAACAGATGACAGGAAGAACTATTTAAAAGAAACATATGATTAGGTATTGTATGTACGAAAACTATCCAGAATAAGAGGTGAATTGCAGAGTGAACTGCAGTTTTAAACATAAAAGTAAAATGGAGGAGGGAGGGAGGAGGAAAATGTGCTACAATGAATAAATAAATAGAAATCCAAGTTTTCTGTAAACTTTCATTAAAATCACAATAAAAACTATAAAAGAAACCTGAAACAAAACCCAAAAGTGGACGGTGTATGGGATGATGGAAAGGAGAGGGAGGAAAATGTGCAATGAAAAAACCCCATTAAAAATACATTAGAAATTCCATATGACCAAGCTATTCCACTACTTGGAATATACACTGAGAACATAAGAACTGAGGCACAAACAAAGACTTGTATATCAGTGTTCATAGCAGCATTATTCACCATTGCAAGAACATGGAAACAGCCCAAAAGGTCCTGTGTGAAAAACAATGTGTATGAAATTTGTATGCAAACCAGCATAAAATAAAATAAAAATATCAAAATATAATAATACTTAGACTCTGCATCATACTACATGAGAAAACCAATTCCAGATAACTTGGCCATTTAAAAAAGAAAACTAAGGCAAGGAAAGATTTAAAAAGATAAACTAGGAAAAGGTCTTCATATCCTTGGAGTAGATAAGAAGTTTTAAAATAGACTGAAAGTGGTAATCATTCATAGAGAAGATTAGTAAATTGGACTATCTTAAGGAAGAACATCTGCTCATGTAAAGATATTAATAAGTAAAAGGGCAACAATGAGTGGCAAAAGGTAGTTGTGATATAGTTGACATTGCTAAAACTGATAGGGTTAGATATTTACTAGGCATATAAGTAACAAAGGATACACAAACATACAACCCCCATATATATGTACTATATATATACACGTATATATTCATAAATTGTACTAGAAATATTGCAACTGAT
>NW_006399808.1:16216949-16217752 GCF_000299155.1 Elephantulus edwardii | reverse complement strand
CTCTCATTCACTGTTGGTGGTATAGTTGGGGAAAGCATCTAGCAATTATCTACAGAAATTTGAAAGATACAGTTATATTATCTAGCATTCGTTCTGCTAGGCATATATCCAACAAAATTGTTGGACATATTATGGAAAAAAGTCCAAAAAGTAAAAAATAATTCATAATAACATTATTAATAACAGTGAAAACTTGCCAATAATTCATGTCCAGAATTTACAAAAAATACACTATAGTCATACAACAAAGTAGCCTATAGCAATGTGAATAACTACTTTTACAGAAATTAATATGGATTAAACACATAAACATACTGTTGTTGTTGTTGTTGTTGTCGTTATGTGCTGTCTAGTCACTTGCAACTCATAGCGACCCTATGCACAACAGCCCTAAACTCTGCTCTGTTCAGTGCCAATTGCACTGTCTCTGACACTCCCATCCCAATTACCCCAGTCACTGAATCAATCCACCTCATAGAGGGCCTTCCCCTCCTACGGGTTGCTGTGGGTTTCAAGTGACTCAAGGGCACATAACAACAACAACAACAAATATATATATAAATACACACACACACACACATATATATATATATTCCACAATCTAAATCAGACAAACAGAAAATGAGCTTGTACAGGAACTTCACATATCTAGTTAGTCAGAGAACATGTGGAAAGATATTCAGTCTAAATGGTACAGGAAAATGCAAAATATAATCATAATGAGATACTGTTAATACCTGCCAGGATGCCAAATAAACAAAACTGACAACAGCTAGTGTTGGTGAGAATGTACACCACCTGGA
>NW_006399808.1:16213034-16216756 GCF_000299155.1 Elephantulus edwardii | reverse complement strand
GCTGCCAAATGGTCCAGTGGCAAGAATCTTTGTCTTCTTGACATTGGGCCTTAATCCATATTGGAAGCTGCAGTCCTTGACCTTCTGCAGGAAGCACTTCAGGTCCTCCTCAGTCTCAGCAAGCAGGGATGTGTCATCTGCATAATGCAGATTGTTGATAGATCTTCCACCAATCTTGACCCCACATTTCTCCTCATAGAGCCCCGCCTCCCGGATAATCTGTTCTGCATATATGTTGAAAAGGTATGGAGATAGGATGCATCCCTGGCATACGCCCTTCCCAATTTTGAACCATGCAGTGTTCCCTTGCTCTTTTCTGACGACGGCCTCTTGGTGCAAGTATAGGTTTCACATTAGCACCATCAAGTGTTCTGGGATTCCTATTCTTATTCTTCTCAGGGTCAGTTTCTTATGATTCACACAGTCAAATGCCTTTGCATAGTCAATGAAACACAGATAAACATTCCTCTGGTATTCCCTGCTTTCACCTAAGATCCATCTAACTTTAGCTACAATATCTCTAGTACCATGGCCCCTTCTAAACCCAGCGTGGACTTTTGGCAGTTCTCTGCTGATGTGCTGTTCCAGTCACTTTTGGATAATCTTCAGTAGAATCTTGCTTGTATGTGAAATCAGTAGTTTCCACACTCTGTTGAATCACCTTTCTTTGGGATGTGAACAAATATAGATCTCTTCCAGTAAGTTGGCTAAGAAGATAAAAGCCATATTCAATTGGGGATATAAAGAATATAGTTAGAGAAAATTCAATAAGTAGTAGTAATTTGTAGTATAGAATCAGGCTAGTAGTTACTTTTAGAGAAGAGAGTAGAATGATAATTGTTAAGAAGTGGAACTTCTAGTATGCCAGAGACTCGTTTTCTATTTGGCTGGAAGTGATCTGAGTGAGATCACTTATATAATATAATCACTTATATAATGATTTATGCATTATATGTAATATAAGTATAATATATGATAATGCAGAATCAGAGCAATTTTTATAATATACACAAAAAAGCCAGAGAGAGCTACAGCAATGTTCACAATAATTCCTTGAAAATGTCAAAAAGTCACAACAGAATAATATTAAAATTATAAAATCATATAAAGAAGATTGACCTTTTACCAGTTCTTTTACTTTGGTTATGTACGATCTTAACTAGTATAGTATGTTGTTCTGCATTTTCCCCCCCTCCATTTATAGTAGTTACAATTTATCAGGCTACTAGTGTTGTGTGCCTCCATACCTTGAATGTTTTGTAGAGTCTTCACTTTTCTTAAGCTATTTGGATCTATCCTCTTTGTTGTTTCTCTTCCTAGGTGCATGTTAGAAACCTATTAGACACTAATGAGTGATTTGTGCTTTTAAAAATTTTATATGATATAACTCATTTCAATAAGAATAGTGTCTTTAAGGAATCGCAGTAATATTTTTCAATCCTTGTCATCTAGTTTGAAAAACCTGTGTGAAGGACTTGAAGAGAGTTTTTTTAAAAAAAATCAGAAAAAAGTGGGAAATGGCATGTGTAAGGAGAAGTAATGGAGTTGGAATCTGAAAGCCTACTGTTGGAAAGCAAGAACACATGGCACAGAGACACATCAAAGGAGGTCTACAGCTTATATACAGGAACAATTATGAACAGGAACTTTAAGAAAGCCTAAAGAATCTAGAGGGTAAAAAAGAATTTGACATCAAGACAGGAAGAAGACTCAACAACAGTCTGCCTTATACAAGGAAAATAACCTTGCTTTAAGAAAGTGAAGATAACTTGAAACACTTCATGCAAAAGATCCGACTACAGCCTTCAGTATGGATTATATATAAACATCAGTAAAACAAAAGTACTCACCACTGGACCAATGTGTAAAATCATGATAGACAAGGGAAACACTGAAATTTGTCAACAACTTCATTTTATTTGGATACACATTACCCATGGTAGCTGTTGTTATGTGCCCTCGAGTCACCTGAGGCCCATATGTTCAGCAGCTTTGAACCCTACCCTGTCCTGAGCCAGTCTCACTAGGCCCAGTTACTGTATCAGTCCATCTCATCAGGGATCTTCCTCTCCTGCACTGTCTCTCCATTCTCCTAAGCATGATGTCTTTCTCCAAGGACCAGGCTCTCCTGGCCACATGCTCACAGTATGTAAGATGGAGCTTCAAAATCCTAGCCTCCAAGGAGAAACTTCTTTTCATCCTCTCCAAGACAGACTTATTTATTTTCTTTGCCGTCCATGGTATGTTCAAGATTCTTCTCTAGCACTCAACTCAAAAGCATCGATATGTCTTCTGTCATCTTAGTCATTGTCCAACTCTCTGAAGCATAACAAACAATTGTGAAGACCCTGGCCAGGATTAGGCACACCTTAGTCTCTAGACTGACAACATTGTTTTTCAGCCTTCTGGAGAGGTCCCTAACAGCAGATTTTCCCAGTGCAATTTGTCTTTTGATTTCCTTTGTTGGTGTTAGTGTGTTGATTGTGGAGTTGTTTAAGCTGTTAACAGCCTCATCTCTTCTCCATCTATGATGATGCTGCCAATTGGCTCAGTGGTGAGAACCTCTGACTTCTTGATGTTCAGCTTCAATCCATAGTGAAGACTACAGTCCTTGACCTTCTGCATCAAATGCTTCAGGTTTTCTGTCAGTTTCAGCAAGCAAGGTTGTGCCATTTGCATATCGTAGGTTGTTGATGAATCTGTCTCCAATCCTAATGCAACATTACTCCTCATAAAGCCCTGCATCCCAAATGATCTGTTCTGCATATAGGCTGAAAAGCTTTGGAAACAGGACACACACTCCTTTCCTGATTTTGAACCATGTAGTGTTTCTCTGCTCTGTTCTGAGGACTGCTCCCTGGTCCAAATATATGCATCGCATGCCCATAGTAGAAGTAGTCAAGAAAACAAAAGATGTGTTTCATGGGTGTTCAAATATGAGTTTATTAGTGTTCAAGCACCTCCCCAAAGAGCTACAGAACAATGATATCAGTTTAAAGACTAATGTCACATGATCTGAACTGTGGTATTTTCAGTTGCTGCCTTTACACAAGGATGGCAGAAGAAGAAGAAAAAACCAACAAAAAACATGCTCAAAGTATGTGAGACAGAATTTCAAAATCCTAGCCTTAAGGAGAGACTTGGTTTCATCCTCAGTAAGATATACCTATTTGCTTTCTTCATGGTCCATGTATGTTCAAGACTCTTCTCCAGCACCACAACTCAAAGGCATCAACTCATCTTCTGTCATCATTAGTCATTGTCCAGCTCCCTGACACTTAGCAAGTCATTGCAAAGAACATGGCTTGGGACAGGAGCACCTTAATCTGTAGACCTTGCTGCTTCTCAGTTCTCTGGAGAGGGCCTTGACAGCAGACTTACCTAATGCAATTCGTCTTTTTATTTCCCGACAGCTCATGCCAAGAGTATTGATTGTGGGCTGAACAAGCTGTTAGATGTTAACAACCTCAATCTCTTCTCCATCTATCATGGTGCTGCTGATTTTGGCCCACAGGTGAGAACCTTTGTCTTCTTGATGTTGAGCTTCAATCTATATTGAAGACTACAGTCCTTGACCTTCTGCAGCAAGCACTTCAGGGTCTCTGTTTCAACAAAGTTGTGCCATTTGCATAGTATAGGAAGTCCAGTAAATACCACTATCATTCAAATATATGCACCAACAACCAGAGCCAAAGAAGAAGAAATAGATGATTTCTACCAAC
>NW_006399808.1:16207284-16211079 GCF_000299155.1 Elephantulus edwardii | reverse complement strand
CAGGATAGAGCAGGGTTTAGGGCTGTTGTGCATAGGGTCGCTATGAATCGGAAACGACTCGAAGGCACATAACAACAACAACAACAGGTTGTTGATGAGTCTACCTCCAATTCTAGTGCCATGTTCTTCCTTATAAATCCTAGACTCCCAAATGATCTGTTCTGTATATAGATTGAAAGGGTATGGAGACAGGATACATCCAATTTCTGATTTTGAAACATGTAGTGTTTCCTTGCTCTGTTCTGAGGACAGCTTCTTGGTCCAAGTATAGATTTCACAGAAGCACAATCAAATGTTCTGGGTTTTCCATTCTCCTCAAGGTTAACCATAATTTGTTGTGATCCACACAGTCAAAAGTCTTTGCACAATCAATTAAACACAGATAGATAGATAGTCCTCTGATATTCTTTGCTTTCTACCAAGATCCACCTGACTTTGGTGATACTGTCTCTAGTGCCATGACTTCTTCTAAACCCAGCTTGTATTTTGGATAGTTCTGTCAATGTACTGTTCCTGATGTTTCTAGATAATCTTCAGTAGATTTTTGCTTGCATGTGATATTAGTGAAATCATATGATAATTTTCACACTCTGTCGAGTCATCTTTTTTTGAAATGGGTATAAGTATGGATCTCTTCCAGTCAGTTGCCTATGTAGTTGTCCTCCAAATTTCTTGGCACAATCTGGTGAGGATATCCGGGGCAGTATCTACTTGTTGAACAAAGCAACAGACAAATCTAGAAAAATTAAGGAACAGGTATGTTGTACAGACTAGATTACTTAAAAATGTCTTCTTAAAATAATCTAAAAGTTATGAAAACAGGAGAAAATAGTTCCTTAGCAGAAAGTGTGTGGAGGATGATTAACAGTATTATTTTCTCTCTAAATTCTCAGAGACTTGGTTAGAAAATATGAAGAAATCAGTTTCAAAGAAATAGATTTTGAGGTAGAATTACGTTTCTGGGTGGCAAAATCGTAAAACTAAATAAAATTGATAAAAAATAATAAATAAAAACATATTTTTAAACAGTCAGAGTTTATATCTCATGTTGCACTCTGGTGGCCTAGGGGTATGAAGCTGTGCTGCAATCCCAAAGGCATGAAGTTCAAATTCACCAGCTCTTCTGCCAGAGAAGCATGGTTAATCTCTTCCAGTGCAATTTACTGCCTTTGAAAGCTTCCTGGAGGACTCATCTTTTGGTGCTTATTCGAAGACACACAACAACAACGTAGCATTTTAAGTTCAGAATCCTTCTTACATGAAGGATATTCTAATCTGTTTTTATCTAGGAGAGATATAATATAATGTGATATCAAACAATATAACAAGTTGGTTATGAGGTTGAACTGCCTGGCACTGAAACATAGTCCTACTTCCTAGCTTTATTACTTTGGACAACATATTTAAACTATCTATGCCTCCATCTCCTTCCCTGTAAAATGGAGATCATAACATAATTTATCTTCTAATTTTGTGAAGATTAGATATGATTTAATTAATTAGGAACTTGCTTCATATTAGCTGTTATCCATTATGAGCTGTACTGCTCATTAGAGGTTCAACTTGGATTCAAGTCCACTTTTCTCCCTTTAAATCAAATGTTTTTTTCCTGCTTACCTTTTTATCACTCTTTGCATTTGAGTTAAAACCTGGGCATCTGGCCCAAGTTGAAGGCTTGAGAGTTAGGGCCAAAAAGTGAAGGGGTAATTTCAGAGAGATTGGTGCAAAAATGAGTCATTACTCCACTTCCAAGAGGCCTTGTACAGTTTTGAAGCCCCCTCCCCCCTAAAAAAAAAAGCAAAAAAACCCAGTTCAAAAACATCAGATTTAGAGAGACAGAGACTAAGAATTCATTCTCAAATGCAAGTTCTGTAACAAAGGTCAGGTAGGATAGCACTGGTAGGTTTAGAATATGAGGCTAGTAGAAATCCCTAAGGCAATGGTAAGATATTTTATTATTGTTACTTTTTGGCAATGTGGTTCTATTGTGAATGTTTATAAAATAATGATCTACTTGGCTTCTAACCCTGGAATCTGGGACCACTTAACACCTAACTAAAGGTTCAATCTCTCCTTGACTTTCTGTGACAATTTTGGCCCTTGTGCAGGAGTTACTTATAAGTTCAGAAACTAGTCAGCTTAGTTAACATTAGGTAATGTTTTGCTTTTTGTTTGTTTAATTTGCCTGAATTTCGTCATTATTGTATACATAGAATCTCATGCTGTGCTTTTTCTAAACAAACTCAATTGCTACAGAGTCAGAGCCAATTCACACCTGACTCTTCTTTGGGTTTCTGAGGCTACAAATCACAAAGAAGCAGATTGATTATCTTTCTCCTTAGAAGGTGCTGGTGGATTTGAACCACCAGAGGCACAACTTTTGGGTTAGTGGTCTAGCTCTCAAGGGACTATGCCACCAGAGCTCCCATTTTCTAACCAGAAATTTGCATTACATGAATTTCTTGAAATTCCAAAAAATTTCCCAAGTAATCAGAATAGATTGTACATCTGAACTTAAGTTCTCACCGTTTAAATTTGCATCTCTCTACTCTTGGAATTATCTAAATGGTCTGTGATCTAATATTGATCTCTCATTGTTGCTCTTTGAAACATCATGGTTCCCCTGCACTATGCCTTTTGGACAGTGTCTTCATGTTGAGACTAGATCTGCCACACTGAAAAAATGTTTTAAGTTATGACTCAATGATGTCTTTACCTTAGAAAAAATAGCAATTCACTAAACCTTAAAATTTCTGTGTGCCATGTCCTTTGCTTTATACCTATTTTCTTACATCAATTTTCCTGAAAAACCCTGCAAGTCAGTGCTATATTATTAGGTTCTGTTCTTAAATGAACAAATCAAGGACAAGAGCATTAAGACTATTTCCCAAAGTTAGACAGGTAGGAAATAGGAATTCAAACCAGTAAATCTCATGCTGTATGTATGTGTGAATAGAGATACATAGATAGATAGATAGATAGATAGATAGATAGATAGATAGATAGATAGATAGATGATAGATAGATAATTGAACATACCATGAACTGCCAGGAGAACAAACAAATCGGTCCTAAGACATTGAAACCAGTTAGTCCTTAGAGGCATGGATTTTGAAATTCTGTCTCACATACTTTTGGCATGTTGCCAGGAGGGACTAATCTTTCACAAAGAAATCATGCTTGGAAAGGTAGAAGGTCAGCCCACGAATAGAAAACCCTGGACTGCCGCAGTAATTGTGGCAATGGCGACAGATGTTTCAGAGATTGTTCAGACAGGACAAGGTTCAGAACTATTGTTCACAGGATCACTATGAATCATGGTCAACTTGATGGCACATAACAACAACAACAACGATAACAACCACCTATATGTTTGTGTGTGTGTGTGTGTGTGTGTGTTAGAGACAGTCAGGTTGACTCAAAATAGGGCCAAGTTCGAAATTCTATGAACTTTGATAGATGTTGACAGTTATAGAAGGGCTTCAGACCTTTTATTCATTGGGTCGCTATGAGTCATGCTTGACTCAAAGGCAATCAACAACAACAAATACACACACACAGAAAGACAGAGAGAGAGACAGAGACAGACAGAGTCAGACACACAGAGACAGAGACAGACAGACAGATAGAAGAGACCAAAAGCAAGCTCTGGTGGCCCTGTGCACTTCCAACTCAAAGGTGTGTGATTCAAATGCACTGATCACTCAGCTGGAGAAAGATAGGCAAGCTCCTTCTATGTGATATACAGCTTCTGATAAAGGGTAAACCATGAGTCAGTTATTATTGTAAGGTACA
>NW_006399808.1:16202754-16205593 GCF_000299155.1 Elephantulus edwardii | reverse complement strand
CTGCACTCTTCCTGGATGATACATTTGACATCCTCCCACAACTCATCTGGTCTTCACTCATTAGTGTTCAAGGCCTCAAACCTGTTCCTGAGATGATTCTGAAGTTCAGGTGGTATGAAATTAAAGTAATATTTTGGCTCCTGTGGATTCGGTTTAATTTTCCTCAGCTTCAACTTGAACTTGCATATGAGTAGTTGGTGGTCTGTTCTACAATCAGCTCCTGGCCTCGTTTTCACAGCTGATATTGAGCTTCTCCAGCGGTTTTTCCCACAGATGTAATTGATCTGATTCCTACGCATACCATCAGGTGAAATCCAATGATGATAATAGAAAATAAAAAATTAGAGAAGTAGAAAGTTTATGAAATATTGGGAACAAATAGTTTTCAAATGTAATTGAAATGCATTTTAAAGATTTCATTGATTATTAAGTATCTCTTAATATAAATTTCAATTCTTCTTAATGCACACGTTTATAAGATATTACTTTAGAAATAAAGACACTTTAAACGCCTTTTCACATGTAAAATCTAAGTAAGAATATCAACTTTTTGAAAATGATAAAAACAATTGTTTGATATTAAAGAACACTGTGCATCTTAATAATAGAGTCAGGAAACTATTGCTGTCTTCTGCTCTTCTAAGACATTTAATTTTTATGTCTAAATTGGGCTAAGCTAAAAAAATTTAACAATATTTTTTAAAAAACACGTGATTCACAACAGGTGACAATCTCAGTCAAACGTGTTTTGTTCTGTAGTTGATGTTTTATTTTAATTCAGTCTTTAATTTCTTCAGAATGAAAATATTACAAATTGAAGAGAAATATAATTTAAATGCTTAGAAGACAATTTATGCACACGTTGTTTTTTAAAGGGTTTTTTTCCCCTTTTCATATGTGCCGTGGGGCCTTTTCAGTCTTTATTTTCAACACTTGTTTTTGACATTTCTGTGGTTTGTGTTGCGCTCTAGCAGATCCGTGGATCGAGAAGATTTAGAAATAGGGACTATGGTAGAAAAACCAAAAGGAGAACATTCAAGTCAGAGAATTTATGAAATGCTCTTTATCCAAACATATGCCTCTGGCTAGCATATAACCAGTGTTGTCAGAACTTGACATTGCTTTATGCCTTTCCATGACACACTCTATAAAGCAGCATAATATAAAAGAAGTAAAAATAGATCAACACATTCTATTTGTTTACAGACATGCAAGTGTTGGGGGAGGGCAGGAAGGGAGAAAGACAGAAAGAGAATGTGTTCAGCTGCATCTGAGTAGGATTTTAATATTGTGGGGCCAATATGGTTTTCATATTTGGGACAATGACTCTAGTTTCTTTTTGACTATTAGCAATCATTATCTGTCAAGAAAACTGCCATTTAATGGAATCATTACCTCCATGTTCTAATCTTCAATGTTTTGTGCAGCTTGATTAAAAATTGTAATCAGTTCAATTTAAAATCTGACACAGGTTTGGGATAAAATTGAGCCAATGATAAAATCAAGGCAACTTTACTAAAGATCATCTATAGACCTCGATGATTTTCCAGATTATGTGGAAAAGCCTTTCAGCTTTTCCTGTTTTTTTTTAAAAAAACACACCAAGAATCAAAGAAATTAAGAATATTGCTCAAAAAAACAGAGAGTTTTGACAAATACACTAGAACTACACTTCTAGATATTGAAATATCGTGGTGAAAGTAGAACACAACTAATGCTAGCATATATACATAAATATATTCTATACACAAATATTCAAAATAGCAAGGAGTCTATGAAATACAACATGAATAAATTTGGAGTATATCATGCTATTTTCATTGTAAATGCTGACAAGTTTTTTTAACCCTGTCCTATCCTATACCGTCCTAATCATCTCTGACACACTTGAGTTCATTACAGTCACTGTCAGTCTTTCTTACTGAAGATCTTCTTCTCTTTTGCTGACTCTCCACTTTTCCAAGCATGGTGTCCCTCTCTAAGGAACAGGCTCTTCTAATAACATGACCAAAGTATGTGAGATAAATCTTTGTCATCTTTACCTCCAAAGAGTATTCTGGCTATACTTTTGCCAAGACCAAAAAGCAATATCATGATATTGTTGATTGCTGTCAAGTTGAGCACAACTCTTAGTGACCCTGTGAACAAAAGGCCTGAAGCCCTTCTACAACTATCGCCATTTATCAAAGTTCTTAGAGTTTCTGAAGGCATGTTGTTTAGGAAGTGCTCCCAATCCTGTCATAGTGTGTTATTGTTGTTATGTGCCCTTGAGTTGCCTGCAATGTATTGAAAGATTAAAATTAAAATAGCCCCTATAGTTCTCAGCTGAATTAAACTCAAGTTTCTATAGTTCTCAGCTGAATTAAACTCAAGTTTCTATAGTTCTCAGCTGAATTAAACTCAGGTTTCTATAGTTCTCAGCTAAGTTAAACTCAGGAATTTTTCCCTTGTCCCTGGTAGAGCCCCACACCCAGTTGTATCCAAGGCAACAGTATTTCAAGAATGGCTAACTACAAGGCAGGGCAAACAAGCAGATGTTTCTCGACTGATAACCCATGTGCCTTTGTTTCCTGACTGATAACCCATGTGTCTTGTGCTTTTCCACTGCCCTGGAGTTTGAACTCATTGTGTACTTAAGAATTTGTGAAACCACCCTATAACTTAAGATCTGTCTAACTGCCACATGTGCTACGTGACTGCCACAGGTGCTACGTGCAAATATGCTGTGTAAACCATGAGCGAAAACCGAACCAATGAATTCAAACTGTGCTTTCATCACCCAATGAGAAGCTGATACCCAGTTGTATCCCCTTAAAGTGTATAAAAAGAGCCAACTTTG
>NW_006399808.1:16199404-16202654 GCF_000299155.1 Elephantulus edwardii | reverse complement strand
TATATTTATTTATTTACTGTATATTATATACATATAGATAGATTTGAGCCACCAGTGTTTGCAGCACAACTCTCTACAGATTATACCACTAGAATTCCCTTCATATATTTTTGTTTTCTGAATCAGATGGATTTGAATCAGCTAGAGCCATCAGACATAGTTTCCGGTTATGGCTCAACCCAGGATGTATTACCAAATCCACAGACTTTGTGAAAGGTCAGTGTGGTCACCCACTAGGACAAACATAGTCCTTCTGCACATGCAGTTCTTATTAGTCAGGATTTCAGGAGAGGACATCAGCCCTTTTAATTTAATGGTGATAGTTGTATTGATTTCCTGGTAATTTGGTCATTTTACACAGGATGCTATCATTTTTAAGTAAAGAAGTGCTCCACAGAATTAAAGGAGGATATAGATTTTTCTATTTTAATACACCATGCAGCCTATTCTCCCAGGAATTCTTTACTACTGGAATTTGTACAGATAAGAGTGTTTTAACTATCTATTTATGACCATTGTATAACTGATTTATCCAAAGATGATTTACTACATGTGGTTTCCAAAATTAGCACTCAGTCTGGTAGTATCTTCTTACAAACTAAGTGCACCTTAGGGAATGGTTAGACTTCGCTCATGAGAGCTATCTTTTCAAGCAATGAGATATTATCTGGGTGTCTATAAAGCAGCCAATCTTATTTTCATCTACAAAAAATTCCTCTTTTTGGATTAATTTCTTACATTTCCAAACAGCTTGAACACTGCTTTAAGAGACAGAATGGGATTTGAACCTAGCAGAACTGGATGTAGCAGACTAAATAGAGAACATCTACAAGTCTGTCAGACTTTGATTAAAGAATATTACATGTCCTGAGTTATTGAAAGAGCAAGATATTTAACCCTTCAGAATCTGTTTCTATTTCATTTTTATTTGAAGTAATAACTGAAATAGGTTAAATGCTTGTGTAGTCTAGTGGAAAGAAGTCGCACTGCCAATCTAAAGATAGGCGATTGAAATCTACTAGTCACTCTGCAGAAGAAAAATCGACTGTCTTCTCTTGTGCAATTTACAACTTTGCAAATTTGTTGGAGGATCAGTTATGGGTTAACTCTGACTTGACTGTGCATAACAACAACAATAGCCCAAAAACTTGCTGCCAGAATAAAAGATAGAGTAGGTGAAACATTTATTATAGGCAAATAGCAGGTACACAGTAGTGCTAGGCAGTAAAGCTGCTAATATCCTTCATGCAGAGTCACTACCTGTACATCAATGGATCTTCTATGTTGTCCCTGTGCAGAACAGAGTAAAATGAACACAAAATGAGTCAATATTCTATGGAGCACAAAGATCCAATTATCGAACATCATTGGGAAGGTGTAGAACTGGAGTTATGTTTCTTTCACTGTGTTAGGTTTACCATGATTTGGGAGCTGTCTTGGCTATAGCTAACAACAATGAAAGGAGAGTATTATTAATCCTATAAATATACTTACTAATTTTCAATATGGGTTTGTTTTTTGTTTATTTTTTTACTTGCTTGTTCCCGCTACCCATGGACGACCAAGAGAACTCTATATCTTAGAGGTGGTGTAGACTGAGTGCTCTTTGGAGGCAAGAATGATGAGGCTTCTCCTCACATACTTTGGACGTGTTACTAGGAGGTGCTATTTTTTGGAGAAGGATATGATGCTGGGAAGTGTGGAGGGTTGATGAAGGAAAGAAGACCGTCGATCAGGTAGATTGACATGGTTAGTGCTGCAGTGGGCTCTTGTGTGTCAGGAAGTGTGAAGATGGCACAGAATACAACAGGGCTCAGATATTGTGTTCATAGGGTCACTGTGTCATGTTTGACTCAATGTCATCTAACAACAATAGTAACAACATTCCTTCTATTAAACAAGATCTTTAAACTCAATGACTAGCTTTTTTAAAAAATTATATTTATTTGCGTACAAAGTTCATAAAGTTCATATACATTGCTTTATGTAACATCTAAGTTATTCATAGTGATATTGAACTGCTAGTATATGAGCTAATAAATACAGACATTAAGAAAGCTAGGAAGGAAAGTATAATGGACAGCATTGTAAGGAAAGTGTCACCATATTTTAAAATTTTTGATCTAATGAAGCATATGATTTTGGCAACAAATGGAAAGTTTCGAGTGACTTTGTTACTCTAATGGACATAAGTTTTTAGAATCTGCTGTGCACTATAGATTCCTTCAGAAGTCAGTGTTGTAACTGATGGCTTACCTTGACTGCTTAGAGGTTTCTGTCTGAAGCTTCATAAATTTGAAACTCAAACTCATTGCCATTGAGTCAAATCTGACCTATAGCTGACCCTCCAGTGGGCTTTCAGAGGCTGTGCATTGCCCATCTTTCTCTTATGAAGCTGCTGGTGGATTAGAACTGCTAAAGAGGTCCTAATTTTGCATTAGCTGCACAATCTTCTATGAAACAAGGCTCCCTGAAACTTCATAGGAGATATTTAATAGCATGTTCTATGATATAAGTCTGGTACAGAACAAGCTGTATGAAAGCATAGGTTCTTACATATCTGGATCAGGGATTTGAGGTAGTGATTGTTAGATGATTTACTGTTTTCTGAGGTATAGTTCATTGGGCATTGTCTTCAGATTGACCTATGTTTATTACTAATTCCACCTGCATGAGTGGTGAGAATTTGAAGAAGTCACTTAATGCTCCCATATCCCAATGTTTTTATTTATAAAATGAAACCATAGTAGTTTATTTCTCATCTTCATTGTTGTTATGTACCTTCGAGATGCTTGTGACTCCTAGTGACTCATCCTATGCACAAAAGCTCTGACCTGCTCTATACTGAGCCAGCCTTATTGTCTCTGATACACCTATTCCCATTACACCAGTCACTGAGTCAATCTTTGAGAGTCTTCTTCTCTTGTGCTCTTCTTCCACCTTCCCAAGCATGATGGCTCTCTTCAAGAACTGGATCTTTTCTTGCAACGTGCCCAAATTATGTCAAATGAAGCTTCAGAAACCTTACTTCCAAGAAGCAGCTTGGTTTCACCCTCTCTAGGACAAACCTGTTATCATTTATAAAATGAAATCTGTGCCCATTTTTCTATTGGATTATTTACCTTTATCTTGTTGTGGTGCTCAAATATTTTATAAATTCTAGATATAAGTCCTTTATCTGACATGTCATTACCAAACACTTTTTCCCAGTCTATGGCTTCCCTTTTTACCCTGTTGGAGAAGTTTTTGG
>NW_006399808.1:16186539-16193474 GCF_000299155.1 Elephantulus edwardii | reverse complement strand
GTCGGCCCGGAGCTCCGCAATAAACCTCTTACCTCTTGCTGTTGCATCAAGCCGGTGTCTTGGAGTCTTGGGTCTTCGCCGTCCACTCGGGACAGAACAGGACCAGCGGTTCGGGGGTCCTTCAGTATAACAACTCTATGTACAGCAGTTCTGAACCATTCCCTGTCCTGAGCCAGTCTCATTAATTCCAATACCCCAACCCCCATTGGCCCAGTTACTGTATCAATCTATCTCATCAGGAGTCTTCATCTCCTGTGCTGTCCATCCACCCTTTCAAGAATGATGTCCTTTCCCAAGGACCAGTCTCTCCTGGCCATGTTCCCAAACAAGGGAGGCAGAGCTTCAAAATCCTGGCCTCCACGGAGAGACTTGGTTTCACCATCTCCAAGACAGACCTATTTATTTTCTTGGCAGGCCATAGTATGTTCAAGACTCTTCTCTAGCACCACAACTCAAAGGCATCTATTCTTCTGTCACCCTTAGTCATTGTCCAGCTCTCTGATGCATAACAAGTAATTGAGAAGACCATTCCCTGGAATAGGTGCACTTTTTATCTAGACTGACATTGTTACTCTTCAGCACTCTGGAGAGGTCCCTGGATTCCACTCTTCAGGAGCTGGTGGGTGGGCCTTTGTATTTAAAAGTCAGTATTAATTGTGTGTGGAATGAACATTCTTCTAAATGGTATAACACTGGTCTGTTAATTTGCTGTACTGAGGTAATTTGGGATTACTGTGATGTTGAATGTTGTGCCACTGGTATGTCAAATGCCATAATGTTACCCATGATGGACAATGTTTGGTGGTGCTCCCGGATTAAGACAGGCTTGGTAACAGGAGTGGTATCCACTTCCTAAATAACATGCCTCTGGAAACTCTTTGAACTTAGGGACATGACAATGGTTAGAGAACAGGGTTCAGGTCTTTTGTTCATAGAGTTGCTATGAGTCCTGCGTGACTCAATGGCACTTAACAACAACAACAATAATGATGACAATATTATAAAAAAATAAAAATTTATTTATACACAGAAAACAATATTCTTTTATAATTACCAGGGATAGAAAGGAGAGAGAAGGAAGATACATTTTTAGATAGTAAATATTTGTGATTTTTTTGTAATTAAAAAGTACAAAATATAGAGGAAGTCAGCACAACTTGACCAAATCTAAGTAAGATGTTCTACTAACCCAACGGGTAGGGTCTATGGTGGTTTGATTACACCAATGGCTCAGCAGCAGAAAGGTAGAAAATCTCCTTCCTCGTGATTTACAGCTTTGGCAATCTAATAGAGAATAAGTACAATTCAGTTCTGTCTCAGCAATAATGAGTAGAAATTTTTAAGTTTGAGAAAGTATGAACAAAACAGGGGAATTTTGGTAAATGCTAGAACAGATAGCATTTATAACAACCCATAAATGCTAGAACAGATGGTATTTATAACAACCAAACCATATGTGTATAGTTACCCAGGTAGATATGTATGTATATATGTGAAAAGGAAGACATATGCAAGTAAATATATTTGTGTATATATAAATGTCTTGGAAGCAGGTGTGAGATCCAATTCCATAACAGCTTGCCTCCGGTAACCCTATGAACCTGGAGAGAGGACGAAAGACACACAAGTGTTGAGGACTTTCCTTCATAGGGTCGCTAAGAGTCGCCAGCGACTCAACGGCACTTAACAACAACATACATAAACATATCTGTAGGTGTATGTATTTACACATTTGTAAGTGCTGAATATATATTTATATATAAAGTACACAAGGGACACAATTATGGAGGTTTCCTACACATACATAAATAACTTACAGAACTAATTTACTGGACTAAAAGATGTAGGACCATAGTCTTTGGAGACAATTTAGTTGAATGGCATAATACAGATCATAAAGATAATGTTCCATACTCTAGTTTGGTGAGAAGCAACTTGTCGTTATTTTTCATTGAGCCGTGTGTGACTCATAGCAACATGATGAACAAAGAATCTGAGCCCTGCTCTATCTCTGACATCCTCACCATCTCTTGGGCCCATTGTTACAGCCTCTGTGTCAATCCATCTTGACAAGAATCTTCCTTCTTATGCTCACCCTCCACCTGTCCAAGTATGATCTCTTTCATCAAAGACTGACCCTCTCATAATAACACACCCAAAGGATAGGAGACAAAGCTTCATCATGATCTATTAGCATGCAGTGTCAGAAGGGATTTCTAGTATTTACCTGAAATACAATTATTGGTATCTCCTAGTAGAAAACTTGCTGAAAGTGAGGAGTACTAACAGAACTCACTGCAAATTGTTAAACACTGAAGTCTTCAATATTAATTATACCTCAACATCAAGAAAACAAAAATTCTTGGCACTATACTAATAGGCAACATCATGATGCTGTTGTAGTATGACCAATAGTAACCCTATGAACAACAGATCTGAACCTTGTTCTAGCCTGTACCAAACTCACAATTTCTAACACACTTGAGTCGTTGTCACTGTGTCAATATATCTGGTTAAGGGTCTTCTTCTTTTTTACTGACCCTCCCATTTCTAAGCATTATATTCTTCTCCGAAAAAAGCCTCTCCTAACAGCATTCCCAAAGTGTGTGAGATAAAAATCCTTTGCCTCTAAGAAGCACCGTGGCTCCATTTTCTCCAAGATATCCTTGTCTCCACAGTCAATAAATACACTTGGTACCAGGAGTCAAGAGATCAGGAAACATATTGCATGGGGCAAATCTGTAATTGGGGACTTCTTCAAACTTTTGAGAAGTAAGGATTTCAGTTTGAGCACTAAGATGTGGCTGAATAAGGCCATAGTCTTTTCAATTACTTGCTATGCTGCTGAGATCTAGACAATAAATAAGGATGACAGAAGAAAAATGGGTGCCTTTTAACTGTGATAATAGAGAAGAGTATTGAATGAAAGAGAATGAAAGAAATCAAAGGCTCAAAGTAGAAACTGGTCCACAGGACTAATAGCCCACATAAATCACAGTCTTCTAACTTGTTGTTTTTATGTGCTGTCAAATCTCTTGCTACTGATGGTGACTCTATGTACAATAATCCTGAAACCTACTCTATCCTGTGCCAATTTTACTGTCTCTGGCATACTACCTTCATTACTCTAGTCACTGATTCAATCAATGTCATCAATGGTCTTCCTCTCTTTCTCTGTCCCTCCTATCTCCCAAGCATGCTGTCCCTCTCCAAGGACTTTTCCTTTCTTGCAACATGCCCAAAGTATGCTCCAAGGAGCAGCCTAGTTTATCCCTTTCTAGGATGAACCTATTTGTTCTCCTGGCAGTCCATGGTATGTTCAATACTCTTCTCCTGCACCACAGCTCAAAGGCATAAATTCTCTATCATCCTTAGTCGTTGTCAAGCTTTCTGATGTATAATAAGCAATTGCAAAGGTTATGGCCTAGATTAGGCACCCCTCAGTCTCCAGACTGTTGTCATTACTCTTCAGTATGCTGCAGAGGTTCCTGAAAGCAGACTCTCTCAACATAATTAATCTTTGATTTACCAAGAGTGTTGATTGTGAAGTCAAACAGATTAAAGCTGTTAAGAACCTCAATCTCTTCACCATTAATCATAATGCTGCCATTATGGTTAGAATATTTGTTTTCTTGATGTTGAGTTTCAATCCGTATTGAAGGATGAAGTTCTTGACCTTCTACAGCAAGCACTTCAGGTCCACCTCAGTTTCAGTGAGCAGGGCTGTGACATCTGCATAACAGGTTGTTGATGAGTCTTCCTCCAATCCTGATGCCACATTCTTGCCATACAGCCCAGCCCCCAGATGATCTGTTCTGCATACAGATTGAAAAATAGAGACACATGGAGACAGGATACATCCTTAATGTGCACCTTTCCCAATTATTTACCATGCCATTCTTCTTGCTCTGTTCTCACTGCTCCTCCTAGTCCAAGTATAGGTTTCGCATAAGCACCATCAAATGTTCTGGCATTCCCAGTCTTATCAGAGTCAGCCACAGGTTGCTGTGATCCACACAGTCAAGCACCTTTGCATAGTCAATCAAATACAGATAGATATTCCTCTGATACTACTTGCTTTCAGCCAAGATTCATCTAACATTATGTCTAATATCCCTAGTACCACAGCCTCATCTAAACCCAGGCTGTACATGTGGCAGTTCTCTGTTGCTGTGCTGCTCCAGTTGTTTTTGGGTAATTTTCAGCTGGATCTTGTTTGTATGTGGTATTAATGATATTGTTAAATAATTTCTGCACTCTGTCGGGTCACTTTTTCTTGGAATGGGAACAAATATAGATCTCTTCCAGTCGGTAGGCCAGGTGGTTGTCTCCCTGATTTCTTGGCACCATTTAGTGATTGTATCCATGGTAACATCTGTTTATTGAAATATGTCACTTGGTATGCCATTAATTCCTGGAGCCTTGCTTCTTGCCGGTTCTTTCAGAGCAGCTTGAACTTCCTTCTTCATCACTCTAGGCTCTTGCTCATACATTGTTTAACGAAATTCTTTTGTATCTGGCAATTCCTTTTGTATACAGTATACAGGGTATACTTTTCATATACAGTGACTGTATACTTCTTCCATCATCTTTGAATACTTCTTGACTAATTTCATATTCTGCCCAAAGCATCCTTAAGTATTGTAACTTCTGGCTTGAATTTATTCTTCAGTTCCTTAAGCTTAAGAAATACTGAACCACAAGATGTAGAGGCGCAACTACGTCCTTTATTGTTCTTAAGTCCTGGACCAAATTCCATCTACCACTAGGTTGTTTTACAGCTCTGAAGTCCACATGAAAGGTAGAGGTGAAGTAAGGAACTGCTGAAACCTACAGCGGCCCTTTCAGCAGCTAAGAGTACTAAGTACTAAGTAGCTAAGAGAATACACCATCCCCTTTTCCTTATGAATCAGGGTGAAATCTCTCTCAGGGAGGAGTGATAGGAAATGGCAAAGGACACACTGACAAAGGAGATCAATAAGAACTGGTTTTAACAAGCACTGTGGCAAGGTGATAATTAAAACAGACTTTCAAGGGGGAAAAAATAAGAGAGGAACTGGGGCAGGGGTAGAGAAAATAGAGCAACAATGAATGAATGGAAATCCAAAATCTCTGTAAATGTTCATTAAAATTAATAAAATTTAAAAAAAGAATGCAGCCAACAGAAGGCTCCTGATAAAAAATGGGGGAAATAAAGAACACAATTCTAAATTTTTTAGAAAAAGATATTTATCAAATATTTTTGCCAAAAAAACACTTAAAATTTAACAATAATCAGAATAAAAGATTCATATAATAAAAAAGAAATGCTGAGTTCTGCCCCTTTGATTTTCTGACTCCAGCTCTTTGCACATTTCATTATAATACTTTGTCTTTTCGAGCTGCCCTTGGAAATCTTCTGTTAATTTACTTAATGTCTTGATTTCTTCCTTTACTTTGGCTACCCAGCACTCTACTGCAATACTGAGAGTCTTGTCTGACATCCATCTTGGCCTTTTCATCCTCTTCTGCCTTTGTAATGACCTTTTATATTCTTCATGGATAATATTCTTAATATCTTCCAATAGCTCTTTCAGTTTTTGTTCATTGGTATTCAAGTCCTCAAACCTGTTCCTGGTATGCATTTGAAGTTCAAGTGGGATAGTCTTCTAACTAGAGATTAAAATAAATAGTTGGTGTCCAGCTACCACTACTGACTCTTCTGAACAGATATATCAAATAGAATGTCCTAGGAGAACAAGTAGAAAAAAAATTCTAAAATAGTTATGCCTCTTGGTCTGAAATCGTTTGTACTCTAATGAACCTTTTGAACATGGAACGGAAACTATTTATGGACATCACCTAACAGACTGACTTATTAAATAAACAATATAATTTATGTGCTGTTCCTCCATCCTTCCAAGCTTGATGATTTTCTTCAAGGACTGGTCCCTCAAAACAAAATTCACAAAGTATGTAAGATGGAGTTTCAAAATCCTTGCCTCTAAGAAGCAATCTGGTTTCAGCCCCTTCAGGATAGACTTGTTTCTTGACAGTCCATGACATGTTCAGTATTCTTCACCAGCACCATAACTTACAGGCATCAATTAAGATGAGTAAGGAATGATACTCTGTAGTCATTGTCAAGCTCTTGGATGCATACCAAATAATTGTGAGGACCATGACCTGGATCAGGTGCACCTTATTCTCTAGACCACAGTTTTGTTTTCAGCATTCTAGAGAGGTCTCTGACAGCAAACTTTCCCACTTTAACTCGTCTTTTGATTTTCTGACTGCTGGTGCTAAGAGTGTTGATTATAGATCTGAGAAAGATGAAATTATTAGCAATCTTATTCTTTTTTCTTTCATTTACCATGATACTATCAATTGGCTCATTGGAGAGAGTTTTTGTTCTTTTGTTCTTGAGATGCAATCCATATTGGAGACAGCAATTCTTGACCTTCTACAGTGAACGTTTCAGGTCCTCCTCAGCTTCAGCAAATAAAGTTATATGATCTGCACAACATGGTTGTTGATGAGTCTTCCTCCAATCCTGATGCCACATTTCCCCTCATAAAATCCAGCCTCCCAAATTATTTGTTCCACATATAGATTGAATAGGTATAGAAAAAGAACACATCCCTTGTGCACTCTTTTCTTTATTTTGAAGCATGCAATGTTTCCTCACACTGTTCTGATGACTCCTTCCTGGTCTAAGAACAGGTTTCACGTGAGCACAATCAAGTGTTCTGGGATTCCCATTCTTCTCAACGTTAGCCACAATTTGTTGTTATCCACAAAGTCAATTGTCTTTGTGGTAGGGCTATTTGGCTCCAAAATCAACATTCTTGGTATCAACAGCCAGGAAAGAAGAAAAGGAAATAGGAAAGGAAAGGAAAGGAAAGGAAAGGAAAGGAAAGGAAAGGAAAGGAAAGGAAAGGAAAGGAAAGGAAAGG
>NW_006399808.1:16183117-16186439 GCF_000299155.1 Elephantulus edwardii | reverse complement strand
AAAGAAAGAACTGTCTAAAATGAATATGTGATTAGGCATTATATGTATGACAACAGCCCAAAATAAGAGCTATATCATTGCAAAGAGGACTTGTGGGGAGAAAGGGAAGAGAAGGGAAGGGAGGTAAGGGAAGGGAAGGGAAGGGAAGGGAAGGGAAGGAAAGGAAAGGAAAGGAAAGGAAAGGAAAGGAAAGGAAAGGAAAGGAAAGGAAAGGAAATAATTCATTGGGAGAATCTGCTATGAGGGACCTCTCCAGAATACTGAAGAGTAATAATGTCAGTCTGGATATTAAGGTATGCTTGGTCCAGGCCATAATCTTCACAATTACTTGCTATGCAGTAGAAAGTTGGACAATGACTAGGGATGATAGAAAGTGAATTGATGTCTTTGAGTTGTGGTGATGGAGAAAAAGTATTAAATATACCATGGACTGTCAGGAGAACAAACAAGGTTCACATCCTAGAGAGTGTGAAATCAAGCTGCTCCTTGGAGGCAAAGATTCTGAGGTTTCATCTGATATACTTTGAGCATGTTACAAGGAGGAACTAGTCATTGGAGAGGGACATTGGTAGAGGAACAGTGCAAAAGAGGAAAACCCTCAATGAGATGAATTGATTTATTGACTGGGGTAATAAGAGTAGCTGTATCAGAAACAATAAGGTTGACACGGGATAGAGCTGGGTTCACTGTTGTTGTACATAGTTCGGGTTGCTATGAGTTGCAAGCGATTCAACAACAAATGAGAAAAACAGAACTTAAATACAAAATGGATGGTTTTAACAAATAAAAAATTACTTTCTTACAGTTGAGAATTTGAGAACTTGTTCTAAAGGTTAAAATTCAGAATACTAGTTTTAGAAGATGATTTTTCTTTCTAAAATCTAGAGGAAGATCCCTGTTTCTTTGAATTCTGTTTCTTGGTTTCTTGGTGATATCCATGTTTGTTGGCATCCATTTTACTCCATCTCATTTATATATTTTTTTTTTTTCATTTCTATATGTCTTAACCTAAAACAAGCCTGGAAGCAGGAACAGCATCCACTTCTGAAATGGCTTGTCTCCAGAAACTCTATGTACGAACAGTGTTAAGGCCTTTCTTCATAGGGTCGGTATGAGTCATCTATGACTGGTACATAACAATAACAATAAAAATAACAATAAAAATGACGACATTGAAAGAACTACATTGGTATAGTGGACGAAAAGTTATGCTATCAAGCCCAAGGTGGGTGATTTTAATCTGCGCTCCCCAGGCCAGGTTCAAATTGTTTTCCTGTCAAACATTCTTCTAGGTGGTATAGCACTGGTCTATGCATTAGTGTACAGAGGTAACTCATGGTTGCTGTGATGCTGAACACTGGGACACTGATGTGCCAAACGTGGTAATGATTACCCATGGTGGACAGTGTTTGTTGGAGCTTCCCAACTAAAACAAGCCTAGAAGCAGGAGCGGCAACCACTTTTGAAATGTCTTGCTTCCAGAAACTCTATGTATGTACAGTGCTCAGGCCTTTTCTTCATAGGGTTGCTATGAGTCGTTTGTGATTCAATGACCCCTAACAACAACAACAACAACATATGTATTAACAGAAATTAAGACTATGGATACTGTACACTAAGACTGCATCATAATTATAACAAAGACAATTCATTCCCAAATAGTATTGTAATCAAGGACATAGAGTTTGGGATATAATTTAATCAACAACAGTGTCATTGATAAACAAATTAGTGTCTAATTTATTTAAAATCAGGTTTTCATTTGATGATAATTTTTTATTTGTGAAGAAGTTAAATGATCTATAGATGAAAAAGTATTATAACAAAAGTGCAAAGAGCTGAAGTTAGAAAATCAAAGGGAAGAACACACTTAGGATTTTTCAAACTGAAAAAAATGGAAGAAAAAAAAGCAAGCCTCAAATTGCAACACTAAAGGATTCCATGGGCCAAATATTTAATGATTTTGGAAGCATCAAAACAAGATAGAAGGAATATACAGAGTCACTGCAACAGAAAGAATTAGGCAACAAGGGACCATTTCAGGAAGTAACACACAATTAACAACCAATGGTACTGAAGAAAGAAGCCAAAGATGCTCTGAAGGCATTGGGAAAAATTAAGATTCCAGAATTTGACAGGATAGAATTTAAGGTGTTTGAGCAAACAGATCAACCTTGGGTATAATTAGTTTATGCCAAGAAATTTGGAAGACATAAATGAAAGGAAGAGATTAATATTTGTTCTAATCAAAAAGAAAAGAAAAATCTAACAGGTAGTGGAAATTATTAAAACTATTATCACATGTAAGTAATATCGTCCCAAAGCTTAGTAAAAATGTCCATAATAATACATCTATAGGTAATCTCTAGAAATTCAGGCTTGATTCAGAAAAGGCCTTAGGACAAAGCATATCATTACTGATGCTAGATAGATTCTGGCTATGCAGAGGACACCAGAAAGCTGCTCACTCATGTATTGTTGACTATATTAAACATTGAATTGTGTAGATCATGATAAATTATGGAAAATGTGGAAAAACATGGAATTCTAAAACACAACTTTGTGAAATCTATACACAGACCAAGGATCAGTTGTCTGGACAGAATAATGGAACACTGCATGAATTAAAATCATAAGTATACATCAGGGTTGCATCTTAATACCTGTTCAATCTGTACATTAAACAATAATTTAAGAAGCAGGACTATATGAAGGAGAATGTGACATCAGGATCTGAAGAAGACTCATTCACCATTTGTGCTGTGCAAATGACACAACTTTGCTTGTAGAAACTGAAAAGTCGTAAAGCACTTACTAAAGAAGATTAAAAAAAAACCCCTACAATATGTATTTATATCTGAACATTAAGATTAAAAGATAAATCAAATGTGAAGATAGGGCTTTATGAGCTGTCCACATGAATATTGATATTATCCTAGACTAATAATAGATCGAGATCTAAGGAAAGAAATATTAACGAGGTATAAAACCCTTCACAGCTTTAAGTGGGGTCCATAAATGACAGTAACATAAGGGTTGAAGTGATGTTATTACTACTACTACCAATATAACAGCAGCATAATGTTTATGGACTTCTTATTATATGTCTGGTTTCATATGTTGTTGTTGTTATGTGCTGTTTAGTTGTTTGCGCCTCATAGCGACCCTATGTACAACAGCCCTAAACGTTGCTCTATCCTGTGCCAATCTCATTGCCTCTGACAAACCCATCCCGAGTACCCCAGTCACAGAATCAATCCACCTCATAGAGGGCCTTCCTCTCCTGCGCTGTCCCTCTACTCTACCCAGCATGATGTCCCTC
>NW_006399808.1:16145797-16182163 GCF_000299155.1 Elephantulus edwardii | reverse complement strand
CCCTTCTAAACCCAGCCTGGACTTCTGGCAGTTTTCTGCTGATGTGCTGTTCCAGTAGTTTTTGGATAATCTTCAGGAGAATCTTGCTTGCGTGTGAAATCAATGATATTGTTCTGTAGTTTCCACACTCAGTTGTGTTGCCCTTCTTTGGGATGGGAATATTTGAAAACTTTATTGTAAATAATCCTCACAACAATCTTTTGAGGACAACACAATTATTACTCTTCTTTTAAGCAGAAGTTATCACAGTATTAGAAAAATTGAATAAATTACCTAAGGTTATACAGTTGCTGTTTGACAATATCTAGAATAGCTGGATGAGATGATTTTCAAAAACTTTATTCATCCATCCATTTGTTTAATAAACTTGAGCATACGTTGAATATTAAGCTCTGGAGACAGAAAAATGCTTTTAAATCTGTCTTTGCCCTTAAGTCTGATAGGAAAAGAAGACATGGAAACAACTGGTCAAACTATAATAGAGATGTGGTTTTATTATTTATAAATTGAGAGTGCTGGGTTATATAATCTTTAGTATTTATTCCAATTTTAGCTCTGATTCCAGAAACGGAAATAGGTAAATGGCAAAATGAAACCTTCACACAGGCTGGTGGTGTAAAATGAACCTACTCAACTGATTTTGGTATAAAACCATGCATTTTGTCAATGCTCCACAGACCAGCAAATTTGGCAGCTGATGGAGGAAGGAACTCAGTGTGAGCCAGCTGGGCATAATTTTGGATGGAGGAATCAAATTCACTGTTGGTGAAGTGTTTACAGTTTGCATGTGCATTGCAGGTGTGTGACATCACTTCCCATGACTGATGTGAAGTCTGGGAACAGTGGCAGGAGTCTGATAGTCTGCCTTTAACCCTTTCCAAACAAGTCACGTTGTGGGCATATGTTAACCATACCTTCTTATACATCTGTCTAAATCAAGTCTGGATATGGGCCAGTTTTTGCTGGTCCAGACCTGGGAATTAGAATACACAGCCATTGGGTTTCCACAGGAATTCAGGAGACTAATTTAAGAGGATAGGAAATTAAGTGCCTTCCTATAGTATCTCAGTGGTTGGAAGTAGTGAGAAAATAGGCAGTACTTTCTTGCTTAGCCTTCAGTGACACTTCGCTTTTGAGATTTTAGAGAAATTTGAAAGATGTTTTGGAGAGAATGAGGGTGGAAACTGGCTTCTTTGTAGAAGGAAATTTTATTAAAAAATTCCCAAACTACTATTATAAACAAAATTGCAGAGAGGAATATTAAACTACTCACCGGAGCAAAATGTTAGCATGCTTTCCCTTGCAAATATTCTTCTAATTAATCTAGCACAAGGTTTCCATTAACACAAAGGAAACAAACAAGCCTAGATTAAAAAAGCTAACCTAATGAAGGATAACTGGTGTCTTAGTGCTAAGAAATTGCACTGTAATCCTAAAGGCAATCAGTTCGTACCTACCAGCCCTCCACAGAAGAAGGATGGACAATTTCCTCCCATGCAATTTATTGTCTCTGAAAACCTGTTGGAGGGTTAGCTATGGGTTGATTCTGACTTGTTAGTACACAACAGCAGCAGCAAACAACAATGTGACCTTGCTCTCATACAGTTATTAAAATAAGTTGTGCCTTTAGTTTATGCATTAGAGTTAAATCACAATGCCTAAGCCACTTCATAGTAATATTTTACTTTGTCATCCCGTGCTGCCTTTTGAAATCTTCTGTTCAACTCTTTAGTATCTTGAATTCTTCCTTGTGCTTTGGCTTCTCTGCGCTCCAGTGCAATTTTCAGAGTCTTGTGACATCCATTTTGGTCTTCGCTTCCTCTTCGGTCTTTGCAATGACCGTTTGCACTCTTCCTGGATGATACCCTTGATATCCTCCCACAACTCATCTGGCCTTCGCTCATTAGTGTTCAAGGCCTCAAACCTGTTCCTGAGATGGTTCTGAAATTCAGGTGGGATAGACTCAAAGTCATATTTTGGTTGCCTTGGATTTGGTTTAATTTTCCTCAACTTCAGCCATGGAAAAGTCTGCTGTTAGGGACCTCTCCAGAGTACTGAAGAGCAATGGTGTCTCCCTGGAGACTAAGGTGCGTTTGATACAGGCCATGGTCTTTGCAATCACTTGTTATGCACCAGAGGGTTGGACAATGACCAAGGAAGATAGAAGGAGAATTGATGCCTTTGAGCTGTAGTGCTGGAGAAGAGTATTGAGAATACCATGGACTGCTAGGAAAACAAACAGATTCATCCTGGAAAGGGTTAAACTGGGTGGCTACTTGGAGGCAAGGATTCTGAGGCTCCGTCTAAAATATTTTGGACATGTTGTGAGGAGAGACCAGTCCTTGGAGAGGGACATCATGCTTGGGAGGGTGGAGGGACAGCGTAGGAGGGGAAGGCCCTCTATGAGGTGGATTGATTCAGTGACTGGGATAATTGGGATGGGAGTGTCAGAGACAGTGCGATTGGCACAGGACAGAGCAGTACTGTTGTACATAGGGTTGCTATGAGTCACAAGCAACTCGATGGCACATAACAACAACAAGCCATTTAGAAAGACTACCAAAAAATCTTAGTAACTGAGTAGGATATTTGCATATTGCTTGTATTAATTCTTCTCCTATAATACATGTGAACACACACATATATTTTAAGTTCAAATGTAAATATAAATTTTATATCTGTATTTATATGAATAAGGTAATAATACTTAATTTATTTAAAAGTAGCCTCTATTTTAGACTTTCCAGTAATTTATGTAACTTTTCCCTCTAATTAGTTCACATTACAGAAATTTTACTAGGCTGATACTTTTCATCCTAGACATTTACAGTGTTTGAGACACTGCTGTGGTTTTTCTTCTTGAACACAACTTCAGGGTGGGCGGGTAAAGGGTTGTTATTTGTTGATTATCAATGGAGAAAGCAGTGCTTGATTCATGAGATTTTGAGAACTCACTATTATTATTATCATTATTTCTGAAGTCAGAAGGGTTACTTTGAACAAATGGAGGAAAATAATAACTTTTTGAAAATAGATTGCTTTGAAGAAAACAAAAAGTCAAACCCCAGCCTCTTTTTTTTCTTCTTTCCTACGTCAGAATTGATATTCAGTGTGGGTGCCTATTTGGATCATATTAACTATGAATAAATTGCTAAATTCAATTGAATACATTGATAATTCTCCTGCAGCTAGGTATTTTGCTTGCATTTATAGTTATTTAATGTTGTCTGGCATACATGATCTTCTCTAAAACTTTAGGCCTAGGCTGCTAATTCCCCCCCACCCACCCCCCACCTCTTAAGTTCTAGAAGTTTCTGCCTACTACTCAGGGCTGATTAACATTAATTTGCAAGTTTGAAGCCAGATCTTACAACACTTCTTTTGAAAGGTGTTGAAATTTGCTATAGGCCAATTATATTTAAGGAAATGAAGCTTTCTTATTTGTCCAAGTTGGAAGGTGAAAAGAAATTGTACCTATTCATTACAGAGTTTAAGAGACTATAGAAGTTCTCTAGATGGTGCAAATGGTTTAAGTATTAAACTATTAAACAAAAGGTTGGCAATTTGACCCACCCAGGGATGCCAGGGAGGAAAGACTTAATTGATATCAGAAAGATTATAGCTTTGAAAACTCTTGGAGTGAAGCTCTTCTCTGCAACACATGGATTGCCCTGAGTTAGAATTGTCTTTACAGCAGCAATGGGTTAGTTTTTTCAGGGACTGGTAAAGACTAGAGAAAAGATACTAGGATTTAAAAGTTCTGTGTTTTGTTTTTTTAAAGACATTTTCATTTAAAAATATTTATCTCAAATCTAACTACAGGAGTGATAAGAAAATCTACATAGCAGATTTCTTTTTCTAATTAAATTCATCACTTTCTCCTATTCACGTGATTTAGACTATAACCATTGGTTCTGAGAAAACACACGAGAAAACCTGAGAGGAATATTTATTTTCATATTTTTGGGAAAAAATGGACAATTTTAAGATTTTTTTTCCTGTGAATAGTGGTGTTTGACACAGGTAGAGTCATGACAGTCTCTCCTATCATGTCTGTAATCTGACACGCCTTCATATAAAACTAAAATGAAATCTACTGGCTACCAGAGGTTGGAAAACCCAGAAGTCAACTGGAGATTCTGTTGCATGCAAATTCAGGCACATAATCAAAACCAGGTTAGCTTTTTTGAAGTAGAAAATTCAAAATGACATGCATTGGCTTAGCTAAAGGTCTTGGTTCCCTGGTGCTTCTTTACTGGTGATGAACTTCGTAGACATGCATGGAGAGGAATAGGACAGAGGTAATTTTTATGGGTCATTATTGCCCATCTCCATTATATTCCAATGTTTTCAGGGATGACCTTTTTTTTTGTGTGTGTGTGGTAAAATTAGAAACACTCCAAAACATGCAAATTGCTAATAATTAAAAAAAAAACCAAAAAAGTCTTATTTGGATATAAATATAGATTTTTAGACAATTGTAAAAAAATATTACAAGGAAGCCTATACATCCTCCCCAGATTACCCAATTGTAAGGTCTTGCATAAGTGTAGTACAGTATTATATCCAGGAAATTAATATTTTTATAATCTACCAATTTAAGATTTCACCTGTTTTCTATACATTTATTTGTAGGTATGCATGTGACTTAGTGGCAAGAAGTTGCACTGAAATCCTGAAGGCATGCAGTTTGAGGCCACCGGCTGGAGAAGGATGGGCCAGCTCCTCTCCTGCAATTAACTGCCTCTGAAAACCTGCTGGAGGGTCAGCTGTAGGTTGATTCCAACTTGACAGTACACAACAACAACATACATGAGTAGCTCTGTGCCATATTATTCTTCCTGTAGGTTTATGTGAAGATTATCACAGTCAAGAAGATTTCCATCTCAAGCATCCCTTGTGAAAGCGACTAATTTTTAATGAGGGATACATTATACATAGTTATCAATATTCATCAACTTCTCTTGGACTATTTTATGCCTGAAATTTTTTTTAAACTCACTAAATGACTAAGAATACAGAAGTTAGCCTTCTCATGAATATCAAGGAGTAAACTGAAAGTATGAGGATACCCTACATAGTTTTCTAATTATCTGAGAACACAAACAATAAATTACCATGTTGCTTTAGAAAGGAGAAATTGCAGAGCAATGAATGGAAAAGAGGTTCTAATTATACCTGAAGCAAAAACTAAAGACAGAGCTTTAAGGATACATGTTAATAGGTCATTTTTGCAAAAGGACATTAAAATGTGTAGTCTCAGATTCCTTTGTGTAAAAGAAAGCAATGTCAGCAAGAATTTTTACAAAAAGGAGTTACTGCCTTGTGCTTTGTGAAAAGACCTTTTTCCTTTAGGGAAAAGAGTAAAAATCATTTGCCCCTTTTCAGATTTAGGACCACTTACAAAATTCCTAGTTTGGCAGAAGCTGCTGCTTGACTGAGAAGTTAATAATATGATTCTCGTGTAGTTCAGCATGAACTTTTCTCATTGACAACAGACATCTGTGTTCACATATTTAGAAATGAACTTACACAAACAAGTGCAATTTATACAGTTACTTGAACATATAAAATATTTACAATTTCAAACAAATGGGCTTTGGGGGCCACACTTGAAATGAAGCTTTGTATTTTTCCTATTACCATTTATACCTTTTATAAGATATGGCTCTTCTGCTTTAAAGAGAAAAATAGTTCAGTAATTATAAAATTAAGAATTCTGTTATTGAATAGTAATAGAAAAGATCTTCTGAGATAGTACTAATTAAACTTCTTTCAGTAAAACAATCTTACTAATCAACTAGACCAAATTTAAAGATCTAGAATTTACTGATAGAGCTAGATGGCAAAGCCAAAAACTAAAAGACACAGTGTATCGTTTCCAAGACTGTAAATCTTTATGGAAACAGACTACTGGCAGAAACAGACTACTAGCAGAGTAGCTGATCTGTTCAAACCTGGGGATAGTCAGCCAAAATTTTAACCATACACATCAGGGACCCTGTAGATGGTAAAAGCTAGAAAAACACTGAGTACAACAGCCTAAACCTGCTCTATCCTGTGCCAACCTCGCTGGTTACCCCAGTCACTGAATCAATTGAATCAATCCACCTCCTAGAGGGTCTTCCTCTCCTGCGTTGTCCCTCCACCCTCTCAAGCATGATTGTCCCTCTCTAAGGACTGGTCCCTCCTTGCAACATACATGTCCAAAGTATGTCAGAAGAAACTTTAGAATCCTTGCCTCCAAGAAGCAGCCTAGTTACATCATCTCTAAGATGAACTTGTTCATTTTCTTAGCAGTCCATGGTATATTCAATACTCTTTTCCAACACCACAGCTCAAAGGCATCAATTCTCCTTCCATTCTCCCAAGTCATTGTCTAGCTCTCTGACGCATAGCAAATGATTGCAAAGCCTAGTATCAGGTGCACCTTAGTCTGCAGAGTGACACCATTGCTCTTCAGTACTCTGGAGAGGTCCCTAACAGCATACTTTCCCATCACAATGCATTTTTTAATTTCCTGGCTGCTGGTGCCAACAGTGTTGACTGTGGAGTCAACCAAACTAAAGCTGTTAACAATTTAAAGCTCTTCACCATCCATCCTGATGCTGCCAATTTGCCATTGAGTCAAGCTCAACTCATAGCGACCCTGTGAACAAAAGACCTGAAGCCTTTTCATAACTATCGTCATTTCTCAAAGTTCATAGAGTTTTCAGAGGCATGTTGTTTTGAAAGTGGATGCCACTCCTGCTTCCAATACATATGTATCTATTTCACTTGTGTTATATAACTGGTACATTTCCTAAACTTGTTCCACTCTTCCATCTTAGCTCTCAAAATCTCTATAGGTACAAGCATTCTAGTTTCAAGCAGAAAGTGATGTTAGTCTACTTTTCCAAGTTCAGAAGGAATTAGGATTTATGCACCTTAATATACATGAGATCTGCAAATGCTCTAAGGATTTTTGAGCTTCTCAGACCTATTCATGCCTGGGATCTGGTTTCCAGGGATGAATCCTGGGTTATGTATAGTCATTAGTTGTCATTCCTTCCTACTTTATCTCATGTTGGCCCATTATTGGGACCGGGCTTCTGCCCTATTCTACACTTTTGAGAATGTTGATTGCATTCATAGTACAAAAGTTCAGGGGTATCACCTGCATATCTCATACATTCTGCCATTCACCTGGGGTTAAAATCTGCTGTTTCCCATTTAGAAGTATATTTTCTCATTAGCAATTTCTAGTCAAATCAGAATATTAAATTCTCCTATGGACTGCCAATAGAACAAACAAATCTGTCTTGAAAGAAGTACTCATTAGAGGCAAGAATGGTGAAACTCTGTCTTGCTTTCTTTAATCATTTTTTCAGTAGGGGCCCATCCTTGGAAAAAGGCATCACAATTTAAAAGAGGGGCCAGTGAAAGTGAGGAAGACTCTCAAAGAGGTTGATTGACAAAAGTGACAAAGTGACAACAACAACAAGGCTGTTATAGATTGTGAAGCTTGTTCAGTACAAGGAAAGGTTCCAATCTGTTGTTCATTGGGCCACTATAATTCGTACTTGACTGGGAACTTAACAACAACATGATATTAACACTAACGATTTCCAATTTTTTTGTTCTTAAATATTTTGTGTAAAAAAACTTGAAAAACTAAGAAAAACTCTAGAGTCCATTCTAAGAATAATGAACATGTGCACTTTCATGTAGAATTTTGTATAGTAAAGTGCATATGCACATAGAATTTTTATTAAAATTTAACTAGGTTCATAACACTCTGAGTTTCTTCTATAAATCTCCTAGGACTCAATGAAACTCAGGTCAAGAATTCTTTGATTTATTCACTTTATCTACAGAAGAAAAAGGTGAGGCACGCAGGTAGTTAGAATGAGTCTCTATGTTTTGCCAGCTTTTCGATATTAATATTAGGCTTTTGTTCAGACAAGTAGATTATATGTCAGTTGATTGATAAAAGGAGAGATAAAAGTCTAAGCTTGTTTCCCAACACTAATATATCAATATCACTTCACTTACTTGATTGCCTTGCTCTCCTGAGACTTTGTCTTTTGATACTGACTTTCCTTCATACCTGTTTTGTTTGTATGTATCATTGCTTTTTAGTCTTTTATAATGTCCAGTCTCTCTCTTATAATTTCTAGTCTCATAGTTTCTCTTGTTACCTATGTTTCCTCATTGCTAAAATGATTCTGAATTAAAATGTAACCTCAAGTAGGGGTAATGGTTTATATTATCATATATAAAGCCAGGTCTTAGTTATTTTAAAACATATGCTGGCGAATAATGTGACTTCTCAGAACCAGATGGTGAGAGCATTTAACATATTAATATACATCTTTCAAAGGAGAATATAGTGAAAGGCATATGGTGACCATCACTTCATGGAAGAGAGGTCCTCTAACTAGGGTTTGTGTGTTAAAAAAGATATGAGAAAGGAGAGAGTAAGTAAATTCACAAATGGAAGGAGATTAATAAAGACAGAAAATAGCATTTATAGGGATAGAATTTTTCTGAAGAATGATCTTTAATATAGTCCAAAATAGATTATCTTAAAGATAGAGTTAATTCTTTGAGAAATAAATTCTTTGAGAATTTCTTTGAGAAATAAAGATGTGTTTAATTTTAATAAAATGACTAGATATTAGATTGAATGTAAAATATTGGTTAAAAAAATATTTTGGGAAAGTGTGCTATCAAGGACCTCTCCAGAGTGCTAACTCTCCAGAGTGCCAATGATGTCAGAGTGAAAATGACATTAGTCTTAAGACTAAGGTGTGCCTGATCCAGGCTATGATCTTCTCAATTGCTTGCTATGTATTCAAGAGAGGGACAATGACTAAGTATGACAAAAGAGAAATCAATGCCTTTGAGCTGTGGTGCTGAAGAGGAGTATTGAACATATAAACTGCCAAGAGAACAAATAGGTCTGTCCTAGAGGTGGTGAAATTTGGATATGTTGCTAGAAGGGACCAGTCCTTGGAAGACATCATGCTTGGGAAAGCAGGGTGTCTCTCTGGATAAGATTGACTGTGTCAGAGAGGTCAGGTGTGTCAAGAGATGGTGATGTTGGCTGAGGATAGGTCAAAGTTCAGAGTTGTTGATCATATGGTCACGAATAAATTGGAGAAGATTGGATGGCACATAATAATAACAATAAGCGTTATCTCTGAGTATTATAAAATTATACCGACTAATGAAGACAACTGATGCCTGAAAATGTTTGTCTGGTTAAAACCTGAGTCAATCTAGCAAAATGGAACGATTAGAATTGATCTCAGTGGTGTCATCATGTTGATGAGCAAGGCCTGGCAGCCAAGCATAATAGAATGAAGTGAAATCCTGCCAGGTCTTTGCGATAGAATCCTGGCCTTTCTTAAAGTACTACTGAAATCTGTATCATACCCATTAATTATCTTTCAGTGTCAAACAGGTGGTAGCTGTATTTTAGGCACATTAGGCAGTAATTGAACCTGGATCTTCCACATTTAAGGTGAGAATTCTATCATGGACTCACCAAAGAGACCCACATTATTTTGCAATTATCTCCTGGGTAGTCTTATATAGTGAGTTTCCTTAAATTTTCTGTGAGGCTTAGACTTTACTAGAATAAGTAGGGGAAGGAGCACTACTGAAAAGGAGAATAAGAAGGTACACATTTAGCTGGGATGTTATGATTGTGGCAAACTTTCTACTTAATAGTATGAAAATGTTGACAAAAGTGGCCTTGAGACAATGGTAAATTAGAAAACAAGCTAGAAGGATAAGGTGAGAAGTTCCTTGACATAGATCCACAATCTACACTTATGAAAGCAGCAGACCAAAAAATAAAATCATATCTTGCATTGAAAGTGTCAAAGATCAGTGATATTAGTTTAAAAACCAAGTTTAGGGCTTGGCTTAAGTCAAGATATTTTCAGTTATTTCCTGTTGTTGTTTTGTGCTGTCAAATAGCCTGTGACTCATAGTGACCCTATAACAACAGCCCTAAAACCTGCTCTATCCTGTGCCAATTTATTGCCTCTGACACATCTACCTCCACTATCCCAGTCAATGAATCAATGCATCTCATCAAGGGTCTTTCTTTTCTGCACTGTCCCTCCACCTTCCCAAGCATGACGTCCCTCTCCAAGGATTGATCTCACCTTGCAACATGTCAAAGTATGTCAGATGGAGCTTCAGAATCCTTGGCACCAAGGAGTGGCCCAGTCTCATCCTCTCTAGGACTAACTTATTTGCTCTTCTAGCAGTCCACGGTGTATTCAATACTCTTCTCCAGCACTACAAATCAAAGGCATCACTTCTCCCTCTAACATCCCTAGTCTTTGTCCAGCTTTCTGATGCACAGCAAGTAATAACCTGCATCAGACACACCTTAGTCTCTAGACTGACATGGTTGCTCTTCAGTACTTTGGAGAGGTCTCTGACAGCAGACTTTCCCAGTGCAATTTGTCTTTTAATTTCCTGGCTGCTGGTCCCAAGAGTTTTGATTGTGGAGGTAAGCAATATAAAGCTGTTAACAATCTTAATCTCTTTACCATCGCTCACAATGCTGCCAATTGGCCCAAGGGTGAGTACCTTTGTTTTCTTGATGTTGAGTTTCAATCCATATTGAAGGTTGTGGTCTTTGACTTCCGACAGCAAGCTCTTCAGGTTCTCCTCAGTTTCAGCAAGCAGGGTTGTGCCATATGCATAACAAAGGTTGTTGATTAGTCTTCTCAATCTGATGTCACATTTCTCCACATAGTCATTTCTAGATCTGTCTTGAAATACAATGTTGTGAGTTAAAGGATAATATCCATACACATTCAAGGAAGCACAGAGAACACCACTATCATTCAAATATATATACCAACAACCAGAGCCAAAGAGGAAATAAAGGATTCCTACCAACTTTTGCAGTCATAGATCAATTGAACACGCAATCAAGATGCATCAATAATAATGAATGACTGGAATGCAGAAGTTGGAAGCAGAGAAGGAGGATCAGTAGTTGTTGGAACACGTGAATCTGGTGAAAGAAATGAAACTAGAGATAGAATGATAGAATTATGTACAATCAACAATTTATTCAATTTATGTTTTAACAACTTGTGTTTGTAAAGCAACAATTTATTCAATTCAAATATGTTTTATAAGACACATAAATGCAGGCTATACACATGGATTTCACCTGATGGTATGCATAGGAATCAGATCAATTACATCTATGGAAAGAATTGCTGGAGAAGCTCAGTATCAGCTGTGAAAATAAGACCAGGTGCTGATTGTTGAACAGACCACCAAATATTGATATGCAAGTTTAAGCTGAAGCTAAGGAAAATTAAATTAAATCCGTGGGACCCAAACTTTGATCTTAAATCCATCCCACTTTAATTTCAAAACCATCCCAGGAACAGTTTTGAGGCCTTGAAAACTAATGAGTGAAGACCAGATGAGCTGTGAGAGGATACCAAGAATATCATCCGTGAAGAATGCTAAAGGTCATTACAATGATAGAGGAAGAAGAAAAGGCCATGTTACTTCCTATGTATGAGAAAGTGACCGCTCAACTAATTATCCTCTGTTCAATACCACCTCATAGCTGACTCATAATGGTTTTTCAGAGGCTATAAATCATATAGGAGAATTTTGCCCGTCTCTTTCTCCCCAGGATTCAATTTCTCTGGCACTTTGAGAGATGCGGCTTTTTATCCATCAGACCACCAAGCCTACCTCTGTGAAAGTCACACAAAGGATAAAGAAGAAAAAAGGCTTAGTGCCTTTAAATTACGATGCTGGCAAAGATTATTAATTATTACTGAAGATTGACAGAAGGACAAATAAATCTGTCTCAGAAGATGTATAACCGGAACATTCCTTAGAAGCAAGTATGCTAAGACTTTGTCTCACATACTTTGAGCATGTTTGCAGGAGGGGCAACATTTTTTTGACATGACGTCTTTTGTTATTCATCAAAAGAGACAATATTTTGGAACACCTAAGTTTGGTGAAGAAAAGGAGGACCTGCCAAGCAGGTGAATTGATACAGTGACAGCAACAGTGGGCTTGAGCTTGTGAAGATGGCATACAATTAGGTAAGTTTTTGGTCTGTTCCATAAAATGAACATATTTATATGTCCTAGGGAACTCGAGTGGCCTAATCTATGGAGGGGTGTGCTGCCAACTCCAGTGGCCCCAAAGTAGAAAGATGGGCAGT
This sequence comes from Elephantulus edwardii, assembly GCF_000299155.1. Lineage (NCBI taxonomy): Eukaryota > Metazoa > Chordata > Mammalia > Macroscelidea > Macroscelididae > Elephantulus > Elephantulus edwardii. The sequence goes on along the minus strand of NW_006399808.1, from coordinate 16,169,949 downwards.
CTCTTCCCATGGGATATATATCCTCTGAAAACTTGCCATAGTGCATACATACACGTTCTCTATACATTCTAGATAGTCTACGTGTAAAATATATAACATGGATTTTATATATGTTGTTCTTATGTGCCATTGAGTCGACTATGACTAATAGGGAGGGACCTTCTGAACATTAGCTCTAAACCTTGCCCTATCTTGAACCAACCTTACCATATGACAGATCTGACAATGTCGCCAAAGTCACTGTTAATCCGTCTCATATCGTGTCTTCCTCTTTTGCACTGACCCTGCACCCTTCACAGCATAATGTCCTCCAAGACCTGATTTCTCCTGACAAAGTGCCCGAAGAATGTGAGACAGTGTTTCAAAATCCTTGCCTGCAAGGAGCAATCTGGTTTCACCCTCTCCTGGACAGATCTGTTTCTTCTCTTGGAGGTCCATGGTATGTTCAATAATCTTCCCCAGCACCACAATTTAAAGGCATTGATTCTTCTTCTGTCACCTTATCCATTGCCCAGCTCTCAGCCACATATATAGATATGTGTATATACAACAAAATAAAACAAGGGGACAGAGTAAGCACTAGCATAAGGAATATAAAGCAGTGATTCTAACAGTGTCTCTATAATCTGAAGTGCACATTTTAGAGTTGGAACCTTAGTGTCAGATTTAAGAATGAATTTGACTGTGCCATTCATGAACATTCATGACCTTGGGCAAGTTATATAAACTAAGTTCACTAGGCCTCAGTTTCTTAACCTGGAAGATTGACTGTAATAATGTATACAAAGAAAGTAATGTAGGATTTGGCACATTTTAATGCTTTTTTGAATGATAGCTATTGTCAGATTAATAATTCATTTATCTAATGATTAGCCATCTACGCCAGCTAGAAAAGGGTTTTAAGATGACTATCAAACCAAATCGGAAACTCTAGTGGTCTAGTGTGTGAGGAGTTGCCAACCCAAAGCCACAAAGTTTGAACTCACCAGCTGCTCTAAGGGAGAAAAATGGTTACTCTCCTCCCACGTGATTACTGTCTCTGAAAACTCACTAGAGGATCATCTATGAGTCGGCTCCAACTCCACTGTAATGAGTAGTAGTAATAGTATTAAGCCAGGCTTAATTCCATACATTGCATTGTCGTTTCGGAATTGTTATCTTGTCCTTTCTTCTTTCTAATCTATGGTTTCTTCTTTATCCACCACTTTAGACTCTTTATGCTGTCAATAAACTGAGAGATATATGCATCCATTCCTATCTTTTCCCATAATGAAGACTCTTCTAAACAAAGTTTCTAAAGTGAAATTCAAATGAGAAGCAGTCACATATGTTCTTTTTGGGGAACAGCTGTTTGATTTTGTTAAAGTATGTTTCAGTTAGACTTGAATATACAAAGTAGTATGGTGTGTGTGTGTAATCCTGAAATGAGTCAAAGGAAAGTAAATGCACTGTTTCAATCCTTCATCCACTTTAACTACTTTTAAAAAAGAGGAATATTATCTAAATAAGGGTTGATAATTTGAGTTATTAAGTAAAGGATTTCAGAGAAGCTTGACAAACACACATTTCTGAATCTTGATAGATTGAGAAATTGCTATCTGATGGAATAATATACAGAAAGAACCCAAATCTATGTTCTTGGAGGGAAGGATTCCTACTGGAATCCACCCAGAGAACCTTTGCTTCTAATGGAACAATTGGATAAAAGTAGAAAAACAGAATTTCTCTGAGAGAGGATAAAGTAGCCACTGTAGCCACTTCTAATAGTGGATATTATGACGAAACCTGCTACAGTAGCCAGACCACAAGTGGGGGGAAATTGTTTGATATGAATTAGGAAGGATAGTTCTGTTTCACTCTATCCTTTTTTTATTACTTTCTCCCATCCAGATGTGCGACCTCAGATCAAAATTCTACTTCTATTATATTGTATATGAACCTAACGAGACTCAATAGCTCCATTATGCTTTATTTTTCTCAACATGTGTTAGCCATAGTTCCTGAACTTAACTTTAAAGCTTTCCCCTTTGCTATTAAATTCCTATTCATTTGCAATTATTTTTTTCATAACCCAGTAAACCACTTTTTGCAACTTAAATTTGAGTCACTCCTTTGCTTGCCTGAGGCCAATTTTACATTTAAGTTGACTGGTCAGCCCAAGTGTTCCCAGGTTATTCTAGACTCTGAACTCATTGTAATCATCTCAAAACACTAGGTGGCACAGGAGAGGTAGAAATAGACCAAGGAGAGCCAGGTCTTCAAGTTAGATGTTTTAAAGAATTCTGAGGGTTAAAAAAGAGCAACAATTCAGGATATTCTTATGTATTCTTTTCTATTAACCTCCCTATTGTCTTGAGCTTTATCCTTAGGATTTTTCAGAACTGGTGATGTAAGGTAAAATTCATTCTAGCTTTTGAAAGTAAACAGTTGAAAGATTTCCCCCCACCCCCCGCTTTGTTGAGTAGTGCCAAACATACCATATGTACAGTGATGTATGAATTTAGTTATTTAGGTAGATAATTTTATGTGTGTAATATATATTTATATGTATATTTATCTTTATGCTGAATTAAACATATGTTGTTTGAGTGAACTTGTAGTTAATGCACATAGTAGTATGGTAAATGTGCATGTGGTTCTATTTATTGTCTTAATTGTGTGATTAAATAGAACTGAGTTATGACAAATACATTTTTAAGAGAAAGAATCTTTGCATAGAAATTAATGTTATGTAATTTCCATATTTTTCTCAGCTTTTGGTCAGTACATGCATTTCAGGAATTTCTCTGTGGGTTGTGCTTATTAAACATAAAGCTGTTTGATTTTTGCGTTGATGGATAAATGATAAGAGGAAAGCCTATTAAGCAATGAAAATCAGTGCTCAAAAGTCAGTGTTGATTGAAGTAACAATATTATTAGCCTAAATTACATAAATTCTATTTACTCATAGGCATAATATACATAAAATCAGAGGCTGATCCTTAGAGCTTGCCATTGAACAATTTCTCAAAGTTGGTGAAAGAAAAGTTTAAAATGGAAGTTTACATTTGACCATGTTTTCAAAAAATATACAGAGAAAATGAGCACAAAACTATCAAAGACTAAATAGTTTCATTTAAATAATTGATGCAGATTATATAATAGTTTCATTTTAAAAAATTGTTGCAGATTATACCAAGTTTTTAAATAAATATTTTCACAATGAGTAAGAACTTTAAAATCTTTAGAAACAGTTTTAACATTTTGTTTCCCCAGATACTCCTGTTTTTGTTGTTGTTATGTACTGTAAAGTCAAAAGCAACTCATAGCAGCCCTATGTACAACAGTTTGCAACCTGGCTCTACCTGGAGCCAACCTTACTGTCTCTGACACACTATCCTTATTACCACAGCCACTGAGTCAATCCATCTTATCGAGGATCTTCCTCTTTTGTGCCTTCTGCACTCCCAAGTACAATGTCCCTCTTGAAGGACTGTTCCTTACTTGTAACATGTAAAAGTATGTCAGATGGAGATTGAGAATCCTTGCCTCCAAGGAGCAGCCTGGTTTCACCCTCTCAAGGATGAATGTGTTCTCCTAGCAGTCCATGGTATATTCAATACACTTCTCCAGCATCACAATTCAAAGGCATTAATTCTTCTATCATTCCTAGTCATTGTTCAGCTCTCTGATGCATATCATGTAATTGTGAAGACCATGGATCAAACACACCTTCCACTCCAGACTTAAATAATTGCTTTTCAGTACTCTGGAGAGGTCCCTAACAGACTTTTCCAATGCAATTCATCTTTTGATTTCCTGGCTGCTGGTATCAAGAGTGTTGATTGGAGAGCCAAGTCATCAGAAGCTGTTAACAATTTTAATATCTTTACCATCTTTCACAATACTTCCAATTGGCTCAGTAGTAAGAATCTTTGTCTTCTTGATGTTGAGCTTCAAACCATAGTGAAGACTGCACTCCTTGACCTTCTGCAGCAAGTGCTTCAGGTCCTACTCAGCAAGCAGGGTTGTATCATCTGCATAATGCATGTTGTTGATGATTCTTCCTCCAATCCTGATGCCACATTCCTCCTCATAGAACCCAGCTTCCTCAGTCATCTATTTCTCATATAGATTGAAAAGTCATGAAGATAGGCCACTTTCCTGGTGTACACCCCACCCAATTTTGAGCCATGCAGTGTTTCCTTGCTCTGTTCTGACTACTACCTCCTGGCCCAATTATAAGTTTCAAAGAAGCACAATCAAGTATTTTGGGATTCCCATTCCTCTCAGAGTTAGCCACAGTTTGTTATGATTCTCACAGTAAAATGCCTATACATGGTCAATGAAACACAGATAGACATTCCTCTGGTACTCTCTGCTTTCAGCCAAACTCCATCTAGCATTAGCACTAAAATCGCTGGTATCCATTTTGAATAATATTTCATGAGTTCCTTGTTTTTCAATGCAGCATAGTATTCCATTGTGTGAATATACCACAACTTCTCTATCCATTCGTTTGCTGATGGGCACTTAGGTTGTTTCCAACTTCTTGCTATTTGTGAACAAAGCCGCGGTGAACACGGTGTGCTTATATCTGCTTGGATGTTAGTTATGGTCTCTTTAGGGTATATTACCAGTAGTGGGATTGCTGGGTCAAATGGTATCTCTATTTGCAACTTTTTGACAAAGCACCACACAACTTGTGGTTCCACCATTTTACACCAACAGCGAATAAGGGTTCCGACCTCACCAGCATTTGTCGCTTGTTGTTCTGTTAAATTTAGCTAGTCTTACTGGGGTGAGATGATATCTCATAGTTGTTTTGATTTGCATCTCAGACTTAGGACATTATGCTGAGTAAAATATCTCAGTCACAAAAGGACAAATACTTCATGGAGCCACTGGTGTAGAAAATGACTGACATCAGGGTTGGGGTAAGACTGAGAAAAACTGGATAGATTATGTATACTGATTGAAACAGATGAGGGAGAGAACAGTTTAAAAGTGATATATGATAACATATCATGATTATCACAGGAATCCAGAATTAAGGTTTCATAGTAGAGTGCATTTGGGGCGGGGGAGGGAAGGGCAAGGCTGGAGTCAGGGGGATTGTATACCAATGAAGAAGTTTGTCTTTTGCTTTTCAAAGAGAGGAGCGAACTGGGGGTAGGGGGTAAAGAAAAAAGTGCAACAACGAATTAATGAAAATCCAAAATCTCTGTAAATATTCATTAAAAAAATTAAAAATTCAAGTATTCTATTTTTAAAAAAATAATATTGTAAACTTAATGCACTGGACTGTATAACTCAATAAATTAATAAGATTTTTTTTAAATCCCTGGTACCACCACTTCTTTTAAACTCAGGCTACTCTTCTGGCAGTTCTTTGTTGACATGCTGTTTCAGTGATTTTTGGATAATTTTCAGCAGAATCTTACTTGCATATGATAATAATGATACTGTTCAATAATTCTTGCACTCTGTTGGGTCACCTTTATTTGGAATGGGAACAAATATGGATCTCTTTCTGTCAGTTGCCCTCCAGATTTCTTGAAATCACTTGGTGAGCTCATCGAGGGCAGCATCTGTTTGCTGAAATGCATCAATCAGTAAGCCATCAATTCCTAGTGCCTTGTTTTTCGCTAATTCCTTTAGAGCAGTTTGAATTTTTCCTTCATCAACACAGGCTCTTGCTCATATGTTGTTTCATGAACTTTTGTGTCAGCCAGTTCTTTTTGGTACAAATGACTCTGTATACTCCTTTCATCTTCTTTTAATGTTTCCTGTATCATTTAATATTCTTCCCAAAGCATCCTTAAGTATTGCAACTTGAGGCTTAAATTTGTTCTTCAGTTCTTTCAGCTTAAAAAGTATTTTCCCTCATATAATTTATTTTTCCTATCTCGATTTCATTATACTATTTTACTTTGTCATCCCGTGCTGCTTTTTGAAATCTTCTATTCAACTTCTTAGTATCTTGAATTCTTCCTTGTGCTTTGGCTTTTCTGAGCTCCAGTGCAACTTTCAGAGTCTCTTCTGACATCCATTTTGGTCTTCGCTTCCTCTTCTGTCTTTGCAATGACCGTTTGCACTCTTCCTGGATGATACATTTGACATCCTCCCACAATAAGTCTGGTCTTTGCTCATTAGTGTTCAAGGCCTCAAACCTGTTCTTGAAACGGTTCTGAAATTCAGGTGGGATAGACTCAAAATTATATTTTGGTTGCTTTGGATTTGGTTTAATTTTCCTCAACTTCAGCTTGAACTTGCATATGAGTAGTTGGTGGTCTATTCCACAATTAGCTCCTAGCCTAGTTTTCACAGTTGATAATGAGCTTCTCCAGCGGTTCTTTCCACAAATGTAATCGATCTGATTCCTATGCATATCATCAGGTGAAATCCATGTATATAACCTGCATTTATGTCTCTTAAAAAACGTATTTGCAATGAGTAAGTCATTGATCATGCAAAATTCAATCATTCTCTCTCCAGGTCCATTTCTGTCACCAAGTCTATGTTTTCCAACTACTGAATCTTCTTCTCTGTTGCCAACTTTTGCATTCTAGTCACCCATTATTATCAATGCATCTTGATTGCATGTTTGATCAATCTCTGATTGTAAAAGTTGGTAAAAATCTTCTATATCTACTTCTTTGGCTCTGGTTGTTGGTGCATATATCTGAATGATAGTGGTATTCACTGGACTTCCTTGTATGAATATGAATATAATGAAATGTGCAAGGAGTTGGAGTCAGAAAATCAAAAGGGCCGAACTTGCTCAGCATTTCTTAAACTTCCCAAGGGACTGAAAAACAAATTCAAACCTTGAGTTGCTATGATCAAGGATGCTTTTGGCAGAATATTAAATGATCCAGGAAGTATTAAAAGAAGGTGGAAAGAATATGCTGAGTCACTGTATAGAAAGGAATTGGCAGACACAGAAGAATTTCATGAAATAACATATGAGCAAAAGCCTATAGTGAAGAAAGAAGAAGTTCAGGCTGCTTTGAAGGTTATGGCACAAAATAAGGCTCCAGGAATAGATGGTATACCAATTGACATATTTCAGCTAACAGATGCTTCCCTGGATTTGCTCACCAAGTTGTGTCAAAAAATCTCGAGAATAACCACTTAGCCAACTGACTGGAAGAGATTTATATTTGTTCCCATCCCAAAGAAGGGTGACCCAACAGAGTGTGGAAACTATAGAACAATCTCATTGATTTCACATGCAATCAAGATTCTTCTGAAGATTATCCAAAAATGACCGGAACAGCACATCACAGAGAATTGCCAGAAGTCCAAGCTGGGTTTAGAAAGGGTTTTGGTAGTAGAGATATTGTAGCTGATGTTAAATGGACCTTATCTGAAAGCAGAGAATACCAGAGGAATGTTTATCTGTGTTTCATTGTTTATGGAAAGGTATTTGACTCTGTGTATCCTAACAAACTGTGGCTGACTCTGAGAAGAATGGGAATCCCAGAACACTTGATCATGCTAATGCAAAACCTATCCTTGGACCAAGAGGCAGTCGTCAGAACAGAGTAAGGGAACACTGAATGGTTGAAAATTGGGAAGGGAGTATGCCAGGGATGCGTCCTATCTCCATACCTTTCAACCTGTATGCAGAACAGATTATCCAGGAGGCTGGGCTCTATGAGGAGAAATATGGGGTCAAGATTGGTGGAAGATCGATCAACAATCTGTGTTATGCAGATGACACAACCCTGCTTGCTGAAACTGAGGAGGACCTGAGGCTCTTGCTGAAGAGGGTCAAGGACTGCAGCCTCCAATATGGATTGCTTTCAATGTCAAGAAGACACCTCGACCAATTGGCAGCATCAGGATGGATGGTGAAGAGATTGATATTGTTTATAGCTTTAATTTGCTTGACTCCACAGTCAACACTCTTGGCACCAGTAGCCAAGGAATTAAAAGGTGCATTGCCATGGGAAAGTCTGCTGTTAGGGACCTCTCCAAAGTACTGAAGAGCAATGGTATCTCTCTGGAGACTGAGGTACATCTGGTACAGGCCATGGTCTTTGCAATCACTTTTTATGCATCAAAGAGTTGAACAATGACCAAGGAGGATAGAAGGAGAATTGATGCCTTTGAGCTGTGGTGCTGGAGAAAAGTATTGAGAGTACCATGGACGGCTAGGAAATCCTGGAAAAGGTTAAACTGGGTGGCTCCTTTGAGACAAGGATTCTGAGGCTCATCTAACATACTTTTGAAGTGTTGTAAGGAGAGACCGGTCCTTGGAGAAGGACACCATGCTTGGTAGGATGGAGGTACAGGGCAGGAGGGGAAGGCCCTCTTTGAGGTGGATTGATTCAGTGATGGGGGAAGTCAGGATGGGAGTGTCATAGACAGTGCAGTTGGCACTGGACAGAGCAGAGTTTAGGGCTCTTGTACATAGGGTTGCTATGAGTCACAAGTGACTTGATGGCTCATAACAGCAACCACAACAATCTCGATATCTTTTCAATCTATATGATGAAGGAAATTTCCCAGGAGGCTGGGCTCTATGAGGAAAAATGTGGCATCCTGATTGGAGGAAGACTCGCTAACAATCTGTGTTAGGCAGATGACACAGCCTTGCTTCCTGAAACTAAGGAGGATCTGAATTACTTGCTGCAAATGTCCACGACTGTAGTCATCAATATGGATTGAAGCTCAGCATCAAGAAAACAAAGTTTCTTACCACTGGGCCGATTGGCAGCATCATCATTGATGATGAAGACATTGAGATTATTGACTTCAGTTTGCTAGGCTCTACAATCAACACTCTTGGTACCAGTAGCCAAGAAATTAAAAGACAAATTGTAGTGGCAAAGTCTGTTGTCAGAGACCTCTCCAAAATCCTGAAGAGAATGATGTTAGTCTGTAGACTAAGGTGCACCTGATACAGGCCATCTTTGCAATTACTTGCTATGCATCTGAGAGCTGGACAATGACTAGAGATTAAAGAAGGAGAGTTGATTCCTTTGAATGGTAGGAGAACAAATAAGTTCATCCTGGAAAGGGTGAAGCTAGGCTGATCCTTGGAGGCAAGGGTTCTGAAGCTTTGTCTGACATACTTTGGACATGTTGCAAGGCAGGATCAGTTCTTAGAGAGGGACCTCATCCTTGGGAGGGTGGAGGGACAGTGCAGGAGAGGAAGACCCTCGATGAGATGGATTGATTCAGTCACTGAGGTAAAGAGGGTAGGTGTGTCAGAGACAATAAAATTGGAAAGGGTATAGCAAAGTTTAGGGCTGTTGTACAAAGGGTCACTATCAGTCACAGGTGACTGTATGGCATATAACAACAACAACAACAATATCTGACATGGGAATCTAATAGGAAAAATGTCACAAACTAATTACACAAGTTTAAACTTATATTAACTTGTTGTGTCAATACATTCAAACATATATCAAATGATTCTGTAACAAGGTATGATGTTCAATAATCAACAATGCTAAAATTACAATAAATGTTACTTTTACAAATTCAAATTACTTAAGGACATGTATTAAATGCAGATTCTAAATAGAGGTTTTTATTGACTTAACAGAACACCAAAGGGATAGAAATATTTTGCATCGTTTTCAGTTATCAGGCTGCTATTTACTACAAAGTAATTTCAGAGTCTTTGTAAGGCTTTAGGGAATCAGTGTCATTTCTTTAATGAAGTTATAGTCTATTGGTGAAGATGAATGAATAAATTAACAATTCAGAGAGATCTAAAATATAGACTGAATTTTTTAACTTGTTCTTAGGTTGTTGAACTATGGGGAAAGTAAGAACAAACTTGATGAGAGGGGAAACCTGACTAGAATAGTGAAAGTGGAATAGAGGTAGCAAGGTGAAAAGATGTTCTGTGCTAAAGAGTAAGGGTGTCAGTTTAAAGAATAAAGTGCACCTGATCAAAGGTAAGGTATTTTTTTTGTTGCTTCTTAATGCATCTAAAAGTTGGACAATAAATAAGAAAGCCCAAAGAAGAAGTGATGCATTTTAATTGTGTCAGAATACCTCTAATTGAATTTTTTAATTGAATTAAAAAACTAATTAAGTTAAAATAATTTAATTCAGTATCTTGTGGACTGTGGAAATAAAAAGGATATCTCTCTTGGAGGAAGAGCAACCAGATTTCTCCTTAGAAGTTAGTTTTGTGAAACTTGGTCTCAAATACCTTGGGCACATCGTCAGGAGGGACTAATTTTTACAAAAACTAGTTACACTGGAAAAGAAAGAGAGAGGGTCACAGAAACAGACAGAGACCCTAAACAAGATGAAGTGACACAGTGAATATAAAAATGGATTTCAATACAACTGAATTCATGCAAATGACATAGGATAGAACAAGGTTCCACTATTTCAATCATGCTGTCTCTCTGAGTCAGAGTCTACTTGATACCTCTAGCAATAGTAACATAGGCATAATAGAATGGGAGGAGAGAGTAAAAAATATGGTATGCATAATATTCATTAGACAATTTCATATATTATATAAGATGTATTCAATGCATTATATAGGGTCGGGCTGAAATCTTTGACCTTTTGCAGCAAATGCTTCAAGTCCTCCTTCAAGTTTCAGCAAGCAAGGTTGTGCTATCTGCATAGCACAGGTTGTTTATGAGTCTTGCCTTAGGCCTGATGCCCTGTTCTAGCCTCTCAAATGATCTGTTCCACATATAGATTGAAAGGATATGGAAGAAGAATGCATCCCTGACACACTAATTTCTTAATTTTGAACCATTTAGTGTTCTCTTCATCTTATCAGAAAACAGCTTGCAGTGAATTGCAGTTGATATAATAGTACATAACAAGAGTAGTAAGGAATTGTGATGTCAACTCAAAAACATGTATTTCGAATCCACCAGTTTAGAAGAAAGATGAATAATCTCTTCCCATGGGATTTATAGCCTTTGCAAATCTATTGAAGGATCAGCCAAGAATAGACTTTGACTCTGTAGCAATGATAGAAAGAGATATGGAATAGATGGTAAGGTTAAGAACTATTTCACATATATGCTAAGGGATTTGGAAAAAATGACCAAACCTAATCGACCACTTGTCTGTCAATTTATTTTACAACAGTGGTTGTTTTTCACTATGATGCTGGAATCTATGCTACTGGTATTTCAAATACCAGTAGGGTCACTCATAGAATAGACTGTTCCATAAGGTTTCCAAGGCTGAATACATTTTCAGAAACAGACCACAAAGCTATAGATCATTTGGGAGGAGATTGCTCATCTTCCTGCAGAGCATCTGGTGGATTCAAACCATGTGCCTCTGGGACCACAGCACAGCTTCTAAGCACTAGTCCATCAAGAACATGTGTTGTTGTTGTTAGGTGTCCTTCGATTTAAGTATCATTCATAGAGATCTTATGCACAACAGATCTGAACACTGTCCTATCCTACACCATCCTCAGAATCTCTGACATATTCAAGCCCATTGCTGCAGTCAGTATGTAAATCAACCTAGTCTAGGATCTTCTCTCTTTTGCTATTCTTCCACTTGTTCCGGAATGATGTCTCTTTCCAATGAATAGTCTCTCCTAGTAACATGCCCAAAGTATGTTACATGAAGTTTCATCATCTTTGCCTCCAAGAAGCACTCTGGCTGTATCTGACTGCACTGGAAAAGTGCATCTTGTCAGTGTAGTATTCAAACTCACTGCTGTGGGTTCAGTTATTAATCACAGTAACTCTCCATGGGTTTCTAAAACTGTAAGTACTAATGGGAGGAGATTCCCCATCTTTCTTTCACTGATGGATTTGAAACTCTGGAGATAAGCAGCTTCTTGATTAGGAGTGCAACACTTTATGGACTATGCTACCAGATCACCAATTAGTATCTCAACCTCATTATTACTGAGTCAGAACTGACTTGTTACTGACTGATAATCCAGTGGGTTTTTAGAGGATGTTTTTAGAGGAGATTGCCTATCTTTCTCCTGAAGAGTCACTGGTGAATTCAAATCTCTAGAAAGGTGCCACCTTTGGGTGAGCAGTGTTACACCCTATCCATAAAATAATTTAAGCAGGAATATAGTTTACATTTTAGGTCACTTTAGTGTTACATGCAGAAAGTACTGGAAGCAAAAGGTCAGTATGGACAGGAAAACTATTTAGAAATGTTTGTAATAATCTATGTAAGAAATGAAAAGGACCTAAAAATTTTGTTGCTGTTGTTGTTGTTATGTGTCATTGAGTCGCTTGTGACTCATAGTGAGTTATGTACAACAGCCTTAAACTCTGCTCTGTCCTGTGCCAATCGCACTGTCCCTGATACACCCATCCCGATTACCACAGTCACTGAATCAATCCACCTCATAGAGGGTCTTCTCCTCCTGAGATGTCCCTTCACCCTCCCAAACATGATGTCCCTCTCCAAGGAACTGTCCCTCTTTACAATATGTCCAAAGTATGTCAGACGAAGTCCCCGAGCCGTGGAGGCTCCTTGCCTCCAAGGAGCCACCTGGTTTTACCCTCTCTAGGATAAATCTGTTTGTTTTCCTAGCAGTCCATGGTACCCTCAATACTCTTCTCCAGCACCACAGCTCAAAGGCATCACCTTGTATCCTCCTTAGTCATTGTCCAACTCTCTGATGCATAACAAGTGATAGCAAGACCATGGCCTATATTAGAAGCATCTTAGTCTCCCAAGAGACACCATAGCTCTTTAGTACTTTGGAGAGGTCCCTAACAGCAGACTTTCCCATCACAATACATCTTTTAATTTCCTGGCTTCTGGTGCCAAGAGTGTTGACTGTGGAGCCAAGCCAACTAAAGCCGTGAACAATCTCAATCTCTTCACCATCCATCTTATATTAATAAAAAATATATTTAAAAAATTCAAAAGCGCTCAGTAGGTAGGCATGGAAAGAAGTACTAGTTAATTCCATATAGTCACTTAGAGTGACTTCAGTGTTCCTAATTTAATTCATTAGAGAATAGTGATGGAATTTTCATAAATAGTGAATAGAAGGAAAGAACTTGGATTTGTGATGATAGGGCAGTGCTATGGAAGAGAGATATTGAGGTCAGGCTTGACAATATTGATCACAAAATAACAGTGGACTTACTCAGTATAAAGTGGCAATCAAAAGCTAGATGACATGGGCTTGTCCTGTAAATGGAAAGAGAGGAACTTCTAGGATATAGAGAAGAACGAATGCGTCCATATAAAAGGCGGATATAAACCAAGACATGGACTGAAAACAAATCATCAATAACATGAATATTTAAAGTGAATAGAGATATAAAATCCCCAAAGTAGGCTGAGAAAGATGGTTACAGAAAATGGAAGATACACAAAAGAATGAAATTCAGTAACTTAAGAGAAACTCTAATGGCTTAGTACTAAGGAATTGTGCTGACAACACGGAAGTATGTGGTTCGAAACCATCAGCAGCTCTGTGGAAGAAAGATGAGTAATCCCCTCCCATGTGATTTACTGCCTTTTAAAACCCACTAGAGGATCAGCTATAGGTTAGCTTCAACGACAACAGAAAAAGGAGGTCACAGTTATAAAAAGGTATGGATGTTTAAAAGTATCTTGTTGCAGAGAGGAAATTTGGAATAATTTGAATGACATCATATATATTTGTAGGGAAATTTGAGTGAAACATCATGGCCTGGTTAGAGTAATGGTAGTCTGAGGATACAATATATGTTCAAAATTTTGATTTTGTACTTGAAGGAAACAGCAAAGAATAAGGCCCCAGGAATAGATGGTATACCAATTGACATATTTCAGCTAACAGATGCTGCCATAGACGTGCTCACCAAGTTGTGTCAAGAAATCTGGAGAACAACGACTGGAAGAGATCTATATTTGTTCCCATCCCAAAGAAGTGTGACCCAACAGAGTGAGGAAACTATAGCAAAATATCATTAATTTCACATGCAAGCAATATTCTACTAAAGATTATCCAAAAACAACTGGAACAGCACATCAGCAGAGAACTGCCAGAAGTCTAGGCTGGGTTTAGAAGGGGTCGTGGTACTAGGGATATTGTAGCTAATGTTAGATGGATCTTGGCTGAAAGCAGAGAGCACCGGAGGAATGTATCTCTGTGTTTCATTGATTATGCAAAGGCATCTGACTGTGTGGATAATAACAAACTGTGGCTGACTCTGAGAAGAATGGGAATCCCAGAACATTTAATCGTGCTAATGCAAAACCTATACTTGTACCAAGAAGCAGTCGTCAGAACAGAGCAAGGGAACACTGCATGGTTCAAATTGGGAAAGGCGTATGCCAGGGATGTGTCCTGTCTCCATACCTTTTCAATCTGAATGCATAACAGATCATCTGGGAGGCTAGGTTCTATGAGAAGATGTGTGGGGTCAAGATTGGTGGAAGATCTATCAACAATCTGCGTTATGCAGATGACACAACCCTGCTTGCTGACACTGAGGAGGACCTGACGCGCTTGCTGCAGCAGGTCAAGGCCTGCAGCCTCCAATATGGATTGAGGCTCAATGTCAAGAAGACAAAGATTCTCACCACTGGACCGATTGGCAGCAACAAGATAGATGGTGAAGAGATTCAGATTGTTCACAGCTTTAGTTTGCTTGGCTCCACACTCTTGGCACCAGTAGCCAGGAAATTAAAAGGTGTATTATGATGGGAAAGTCTGCTGTTAGGGACCTCTCCAAAGTACTGAAGAGCAACGGTGTGTCTCTGGAGACTAAGGTGTGTCTGATACAGGCCATGGTCTTTGCTATCACTTGTCATACATCAGAGAGTTGGACAATCACTAGGGAGGATAGAAGGAAAATTGATGCCTTTCAGCTGTGGTGTTTGAGAAGAGTATTGAATGTACCATGGACTGCCAAGAAAACAACCAGATTCTTCCTGGAGAGGGTTAAACGGGGCAGCTCCTTGGAGGCAAGGATTCTGAGACTTCGTCTGACATGCTTTGGTCATGTTGTAAAGAGAGACCAGTCCTTAGAGAAAGAGAGCATGCTTGGGAGGGTGGAAGGCAGGTGCAGGAGGGGAAGGCCCTCTAGGAGGTGGATTGATTCAGTGACTGGGGTAATCGGGAACGGAGTGTCAGAGACAGTGCGATTGGCACAGGACAGAGCAGAATTTAGGGCTGTTGTACATAGGGTCGCTATGAGTCACAAATGACTCGATGGCACATAACAACAACAACAATAACAGGTTTTATTTACTAGCTGTTAAGACTTTTATTGTCTGAGGGAATGTAGAAAATGAATGTAGAGCCTGGAGTTTTTAATATGGCTAAAAAAGAAAAAAATATTGATATTAAGAGACAGAAGTAATCTCTTTAATCGAAAGTCCAACAGGAATCTACAAATCCATTTTTAATTTTGTAGATCTCCTCAGAGTAGAGTGTGACATAATCTTTCCCCAAGACCAAATCCCAACACCCATTATCAAATTCTAATCTTGACAAGTTTATGTACAGGGTAGATCTTCTGATTAAAAATATTTGGATTTGAAAGAAAGATAAGTAAGAATGGTTGTTGTTATTATTGTCTATTCAATATATACACAACAGCTCTGAACCCAGTTCTATCTTGAGCCAACCTCATTGTCTCTGTTACACCTACTCCCATTATCACAGTCACTGAATCAATCCATCTCACCCAGGCCATGGTCTTCACAATTACTTAATATGCGTCAGAGAGCTGGACAATTACTAAGAAGGATGATAGAAGTAGAAGTGAGGCCTTTGAGTTGTGGTATTGGAGAAGAGTATTGACTATATCATGGATTGCTAAGAGAACAAATAGGTTAATCTTGGAGAGGGTTAAATCAGCCTGCTCTTTGGAGGTAAGGATTTTTAGCCTTAATCTGACACACTTTGGGCATGTTTCAAGGAGGGACCAAACCTTGAAGAGGGACATCATGCTTGGAAGTGTAGAGGTATAGCACAAAGTTCCAAGTTTTGCACTCACTTACCAATAATTATGTTGAATGCTACTGTTGTTAGATACGATGGAGTTGACTATGACTCACCAAATACAACCAATTTATCTGAATCCTACCCTGTCCTGTACCATTCTTATGAACTTCATGTTATTGTGTCAATACACCTTGTTGAGATTCTTCCTTTTTTTTCCTGACAGTCCAAATTTTTCAGTATGATATCTTTTTTCGAAGACTAGCTCTTCCTCATAACATGATCAAGGAATGTGAGATGAATTTTCATCATCCTTGCTTCTAAGGGACACTCTGATTGTACTTTCTCTGAGACAGGCTTGTTTGTTCTTTGGCAATCTATGAGACAGTCAGTACTCATTGTCAACACCACGGTTCAAAGGCATCAACTAACTCTTCTTCTGTCATTCTTATTCATTGTCTAGCTTCCAGAAGCATAGGAAGCAGTTTAAAATGCCATGGCTTGAGTCATATGCACCTTGGTTTTTAAGAAGACAGCCTTGTTCTTTAGCACTTTAACTAGATTATTGGCAATAGATTGGTCCAGTGCAATTCGTATTTTAATTTCTTGACTGCTGCAACTATAAGTATTGATTGTGGATCTAAGTAAAATGAAATTTTGCCATCACAGTTTGCCATACTGTGTGGGCTTGCATGTTGCTGTGATACTGGAATCGGTACCACAAGTCATTAAAATACAAGTAGGCATACCCAATGTAGACAGGCTTAAGCAAAGTTTATAGGATAAGAAAAATTAAGAATCAGATTTTGCCATCCACTTCTGAAATAACTGGCCCTTGGAAACCCTACAAATAACATCAGAATATTGTTGAATATATTGCCAGAAGATGAGCACTTTTAGTTGGAAGGCACATAAAATACAACTGCAGAAGAGCTTCCACTTCAAAATAGAGTTTACTTTAATGACTTAGATGGACTAAAGCTTTGCCCTAATGAAGAGTCTTCATTTGTTGATATGGTAACACTAAAATGAAAAGAAGCAGCTGCAAATATTTATTAATAATTAGAACTTCAAAGGTATGAAATATGAATTTAGAAAAAGTAGAAGTTGTCAAAAATAGACGGGAAAGTTGGACAATGAAAAAGGAAGAACAAAGAAGAATCAATGTCTTTGAATTGTAAGGCTGATGAAGAATATTGAATTATTCCACGACTGCCAAAAGAACAAAGAAATCTGTCCTGGAAAAAGTTCAGCCAGATTGCTTCTTCAAGGCAAGAATGGTAAAACTTCAACTCACATATTTTGGGCATGTTACCAGGAGGGGCCAGTCCTTAGAAAAAGACATTGTGCTGGAAAAAGTAGATGGTCAATGAAAAAGAGCAAGACCCTCAATGAGATGGATTGACACAGTAATTGCAACAATCATGAGCTTGAGCACAGTGGAGATTAAGGATGGTGCAAGCAAGATACAGAGATTTTAATCTGCTGTTTATAGGGTTGCTGTAAATAATTGCTGTTGACTAGGGAGCAGTTAGCAAGAATAAAGACAACAATTTAAAATATTTGCATTTAGAAAGTGTTAAGTGTGCATGTATGTGCTCAGTTTTAATATACATTATGTATCCTAGGGATGGAATGTGATTAATTAAAATTTAAAATAACCAATATGTAGTACACATGCTAGGGAGGGTGAGTTGGCTAGCACTTGAAAGTCTCTAATCAAAATCCACACTTTGGAGGTGTCTAATCCAAACTTTCAGCTCTCTTCCTCTCAGATTAACACCAGATGGTGTGGTAATTAGCACATTAGATGTAGAAATGTTTTGTTATAGATAAAAATTAGTTGAATTCATGATGTATGGATTGGCTAGATGTACTGGCCAGGGGTTCTTGTATGGACAGGATTTCAGAATCTAGTGAATTAGAGAGAGGTCTCTCAAAAACAGTACCATTATTATAATCCAAAATTGACTAATGTGAGGATACAATCATCTGAGTGTTTTGTTGCCTGACTTCTAGTAAGGTAGCTGTCTCCACTAGGATATTGTTTCTTCTGCCTTAATTTTACCTTTTATGTAGGATGCTGTGGAATATATAAAAGTACAGGAAGTTGTGCCTTTGTACTACTTAATTTAAATCATAGCAAGATTGTCTGCAATATTTATAATAGTATTTTACTCAATCCTTTTGGGCAGAAAAAGATATCTATTAACTCTATAGTGTCTACACCAAATAACTAAATAATTCTTAATTACTAATGTCAGTCACTGTACAATCATAATGTATTTTTATTTCTCTATATTTGAGAATTTAAAAAATGTATTCCTTTAAACTGAATAAAACCAAACCAAATCTGTTATGTAGGAGTAAATTCCAGTTCATGGCAAGCCCGTAGTAGAAATTTCCACTGGTTTTTCATGGCTATGAATTTTCAGAAGCACATTGCCAGACTGGGTAAATTTTAAACAGCAGCTTTTTGGATTAATACTCCATTGCTTGACCTGCAACGCTTGCTTCAGGACTATAGTCTTGAATATGGATCGAAGCTCAACCTTAAGAAGACTGAGATTCTCACCACTGGGCAAATTGGCAGCATCATGGCAGATGGAGAAGATATTGAGGTTGTTAGCAATTACAGCTTGCTCTGCTCCACTGTTAACACTCTTAACTCCAACATTTAGGAAATCAAAAGACAAATTGCATTGGGAAAAAATCCAATGTCTGGGACCTCTCCAAGAGTGCCGAAGAGCAACAATATCTGTTTAGAGACTAAGGTGCACCTACTCCAGGCCATAGTCTTTGCAGTTACTTGTATGCTTCAGAGAGCTGGACAATGACTAAGAATGACAGAAGAATCGATGCTGCCAAGTTGTGGTTCTGAAGAAGTCTTCAACATACCATGGAGCTCCAAGAAAACAAATAGGTCTGTCTTGGAGAGGATGAAACCAAGTTTCTCCTTGGAGGCTGGGATTTTGAAGCTTCATCTCACATACTTTGGGCAAGTGACGAGAAGAGATGGGTCCTTGGAGAAGAACATTAGGCTTGTAAGGGTGGATGGAGGGTCACCACAGGAGAGGAAGATCCCAGATAAGATGTCAAATACCATAATGGTTACCCATGGTATACAGTGTTTCGTGGAATTTCCAGTTTAAGACAGTTTTGGAAGCAGGAGTGGCATCCACTTCCTGAACAACATGTCTCTGGAAACTATAAACTGATAAATGACAACAGCTTCAGGTCTTTTGTTCATAGGGTCACTATGAGTTGTGCTTGATTCGATGGCAATCAGCAGCAACAACAACAACTTAACTGTACCACCCCAAATTCAAGACTGAGCCTTACACTTTGAAGTTTATTCAGACTCATGGTGACTCTTCATTGAATTCCCTGAGCTGTATGTTGTTGAGGGAGGAGACTACATCCTCTTTCCTGGATTATGGCTGGAAGATTTGAACCATTGATAGTTTGGTTAGCAGCTCAACATGAAACACACTAGGACACCAAGACAAAGACTTTGTATTCCTCCTTAGATACTTAAGAAAGTTTATTAGATAAGTATTTAAACTTTAATTTCCTTGCCTGTAAATTAAAATATAATATTCACTTTATAGATAATAATTGCCAATATTGTGAGAAATGTTTTTTTAGAGTTTACATTCATACATAACGTAACATTCACTACACCTTATGAAATAGTTAAAATTATTATAACAATTCATTAGATGCAAAAATTGAGGCACAGTTAGATTTAGTAACTTTTATGCTAAAGGTCATGAAACTAGTAAGTAGTAGGCCTGCTGTTTCAAACATAGACAGCATGACTGCAAAGACCATGTCTTAAACACAACTCTCTGTTAACTCCCCCCTAGTTTAAGTGAAAATTTATGTGAGAAATGCATAAAGTGTCGGTCACTAAGTAAGTATTCAAATTCTGTTCAAATGTGTATGTTCAATTCTGTTCAAACTGGCTCTAGACTGACCCACTGTTTCCTATGTTTGTATTTGTTTGGGGATTAAAACTTGCTTTTATTAATCACTGCATTCATCTGTAATGAGTAAGTCTTGTGCTAGATAAATTTAACAAAGAGATGATACAAATAACATAATGAAATGACCTCTTCTAAAATTGTGCTGCAGTGTGTAGTCTAATGATGTGTGCATGTGTATTTTAGTCTGGCTTTATTATATTTAATAATCCTAGTAAAACTTTTTCTTCATTTTAGTATTTCCGTAGTTGAAGAATTTTTCCATGGATTTTTAATAAGCTTCCTTTCAGCACTGTTTTCTCCCCAAAATTTTCCAGATTTATTAAATTTAAAAAAAAATAAATTTACCTCTTAGTTGAAAGTTCCTGTAAGCAATCCTGACTTTTCCACTAATTGTTGATAAGACCTTGAAAAGCATACTTGGAAACAAAGTTTTACATATCTATTTTTTCCTTCCCTATACACTACCTTCACATACCAATTTTTACTGACTGAAATATTTTCTTGGCTAAGTTTCACTGGAGCTAGGCAAGAGATTAAAGAGTTTTCTGTTTTTGCATGAAGAGAAAATACAGCAGAGGTTTTTCTCCCTGGGTACATATCAGTTTGAGATAAGCCTTCCGAGATCAAGAACTCTACAAAGGATGTTAAAACATTGCTTCCCAGTTTTCGACTTTCCATAAACGTGTTCAAATTCTCCTAATAGCACTTAAATGGAATGGCCAAGGGAATATGAAGGAGAAATAAGATTTCACTCTGAGTTTTCAAGGCAAGAGGAAAGAATGTTTGCTCCATGTGTTCATGCTTTGGAAAGGAGAGGGTTGTCTGTTTGTCATTAATATTAACAGGAATTAGTGTTGCTTATCTCCCATTGAAACTCTCATGATATAAAGACAGGGTGGGCCAAACTTGGTCTCGTGGAAAACGAATAAATACTCTAGAGGAGTTATAGACCTAGCATTTGAAAAATGTAAACAGGGATGTAAAAAAGCCTGTAAGAATGAGGAAGACATTTTACCTCTTTAGTGTTATAGTTGTGACTCTCTGCTGGGAAACACATGGAGAAAAATTCTTTAATGAGCAGAGTGAATGAGTTTCCTGTATAAATTGAGACAATTTGCTGTTCTTTACAAATACAGCATTAAGTAAATGTTTTACCATGTTTATCTCCGTTTATAAAATAAGATTTTAAAAATAAAGTTTTCCTCATTGTGTAAGAATTTGTGTTGTCTCAGGAACTGATGAACACTGATTTTCATCAAAGCCATCCTTCTAATGATGAGAAACCACCCCACTCCCAAATCCAGGAAGTTTAAAAATGTATACATGAAAATTAATATTAATTTTGATAGTCTGTATAGTCATAATGATAGCTTATATTTGTGATTGCAGTGCTACACATTAGGTGCTATTAAACTCTATACGTACTCATTACTCATTAAATCAAAACAATAATATTCATAGCTTCTTGATTTGTATTTGAGGTAAAATGAAGGTAATAGATGTTAACTTTCCTAAACTATCATGCTTTAATTGTGGGGTGGGTCATAAACGTATATCATACCACTTCCCTTTCTGGTAGTGTCCTCTTTTGAATATATATTGGACAAAATTTTATCAACTTTTTCTGTTTTTCCAAAGAATCTAAAAATGATAGCTATCTCTACGTCAGTAGTCATAGCGGCCTAAGAAGACTGATTGTTCTGCTGCTATTGTTATGTGTTGTCGAGTCATTTGTGACTCATAGTGGCCCTATGTACAACAGCTCTGAAACCTGCTCTATCCTGCTGTAAACTTATTACTTCTGACAAATCTACTCCCATTATCTCAGTCACTGAATCAATCCATCTCATTCAGGGTCTTTCTCTCTTGTGCTGTCCCGCCACCTTCCGAAGTGTGATGTTCTCCAAAGACTAGTCCCTCCTTGAAACATGCTTAAAGAATGTCAGTCGGAGCTTCAAAATCCTTGCCTCCAAGGAACAGCCTGGTTTCACCATCTCTAGGACAAACATGTTTGTTCTCCGAGCAGTCCATGGTATACTCAATAGTCTACTCAAGCCCCACTATTTAAAGGCGTTGATTCTCCTTTTATCATACTGTTAGGGACCTTTCCAAAGTGCTGAAGAGCAATGATGTCTCTCTGGAGACTAAGGTGCGTCTGATACAGGCCATGGTCTTCGCAATCACCTGTTATGCATCAGAGAGTTGGACAATGACCGAGGAGAATAGAAGGAGAATTGATGCCTTTGAGCTGTGGTGCTGGAGAAGAGTATTGAGAATACCATGGACTGCTAGGAAAACAAACAGATTTGTCCTGGAGAGGGTTAAACCGGGTGGCTCCTTGGAGGCAAGGATTCTGAGGCTCCGTCTAACATACTTTGGACATGTTGTGAGGAGAGACCGGTCCTTAGAGAGGGACATCATGCTTGGGAGGGTGGAGGGACAGCGCAGGAGAGGAAGGCCCTCTATGAGGTGGATTGATTCAGTGACTGGGATAATTGGGATGGGAGTGTCAGAGACAGTGCGATTGGCACAGGACAGAGCGGAGTTTAGGGCTGTTGCACATAGGGTCGCTATGAGTCGCAGGCGACTCCACAGCACCTAACAACAACAACAACAGTCTCTCTTCAGCTCTCTGATGCATAACAAGTCATTGTGAACACAATGGCCTGCATCAGACACACCCTAGTCTCTAGATTGACATCATTGATCTTCAGTACTCTAAAGAGGTCCCTAACACCACACTTTGCCAATGAAATTAATCTTTTTATTTCCTGGTTGCTAATACCATGCTGTTGATTGTGAAGCCAAGCAAACAGAAGCTGTTAACAATCTCAGTCTCTTCACCATCTATCATGATGCTGCCAATTGGCCTGGTGGTGAGAACCTTTTTTTTCTTTATGTTGAGCTTCAAATCATATTTAGGGCTGCAGTCCTTGACTTTCTGCAACAAGTGCTTCAGGTCTTCCTGAGTTTCAGCAAGCAAGGTGGTATCATGTGCATAGTGCAGATTGTTGATGAATATTTCTCCAATTCTGATGCCACATTCTTCCTCATAAAGCCCAACTTCCCAGATGATATGTTTCTGACTGTTCTACATTAGTATTAAAAGTTGATACTCAGTGGAAAGTGGTTCAAATTCACCATCTACTCTGAAGAAGAAGGATGAAAAATCCCCTGCAGTGTGATTTAAACCCCTAAGAACCTAATCGAGGGAAAGCTACCGGTTAGTTCCATCTTGAAATAAATGAAAAACAACAAACAATAGAGATTATATGTAGTTGTGTATTATGTTAAAATGGAAATCCACAATTTCTGTAAATGTTCTTTGAAATTAATAAAAAAAAACAAAACAAAAACACCACAACAACCAAAGGAATAAACAGCCACTGCAGCCCCCCCCAAAAAAGGAATATTATTTATCAAATGTATTTGGTGGAATAAAATTGATGAGGAGAATTCCTAGACTTTGTCATGAACCCACTCATCAGGGAGGTCTGATGGCTCAGTGTTAAGGATTTGTGCTGCCAAATCAAAGGCTTTTGGTTCAATCCCACCAGTTGCTCTGTAAGAGAATTATGGGCAACTTCCTGCCATGTGATTTACTGCCTCTGAAAACCTGCTGGATGGCCAGCTATGATTCGATTCTAACTCAATGGCATATAACAATAACAACCATTTTTATTTTAAGACAAGATAGATGTAGAGTTAGTTTAAAAGTTGCATTTTCTAACCATTATTACATTAACCTTCGCTGGTCTCCAACTACATTAACTGTGTACATATGGTCAAGGAAATCATCAATAGCTGTTTTTGTTGTTGTTGTTAGGTGCCGTCAAGTCGCTTGCGACTCATAGCGACCCTATGTAGAACAACCCTAAACCCTGCTCTATCCTGTGCCAATCGCACTGCCTCTGACACTCCCATCCCAATTACCCAAGTCACTGAATCAATCCACCTCATAGACAGTCTTCCCCTCCTGCGCTGTCCCTCCACCCTACCAAGAATGATGTTCCTCTCCAAGGACCTGTCCCTCCTTACAACATGTCCAAAATATGTCAGACGAAGCCCCAGAATCCTTGCCTACAAGGAGAAGCCTGGTTTAACCCTCTCGAGGATGAATCTGTTTGTTTTCTTGGCAGTCCATGGTATATTCAATACTCTTCTCCAGCACTACAGCTCAAAGGCATCAATTCTCCTTCTACCCTCCTTATTCATTGTCCAACTCTCTGATGCATAATAAGTGATTGCAAAGACCATGGCCTATATCAGATGCACCTTAGTCTCCAGAGACACACCATTGCTCT
>NW_006399808.1:16128152-16145166 GCF_000299155.1 Elephantulus edwardii | reverse complement strand
GACCCCTTCTAAACCCAGCCTGGACTTCTGGCAGTTCTCTGCTGATGTGTTGTTCCAGTCATTTTGGATAATCTTCAGAAGAATCTTGCTTGCATGTGAAATCAATGAGATTGTTCTGTAGTTTTAACACTCTTTTGGGTCACCCGTCTTTGGAATGGGAACGAAACAAATATAGATCTCTTCCAGTCAGTTGGCCAAGTGGTTATTCCCCAGATTTCTTGGCATAACTTGGTGAGCATGTCCAGGGCAGCATCTGTTAGCTGAAATACAATCTATTTCTGGGGCCTTATTTTTTGCTATTTCCTTCAAAGCAGCTTGAACTTCTTCCTTCATCACCATAGGCTTTTGCTCAAATGTTATTTCATTAAATTCTACTGTATCTGCCAATTCCTTTCAATACAATGATTCGGTATATTCCTTCCGTCTTCTTTTAATTGGACTAGTGTAAATGAAAGAGTGCTTCCCACATTGACTGTACAGCAAGACTCCAGTGACCAACGGTGGTGGAGAAATTGTAGAGAGACTGTGGCAAGGTGTAATCTGAAGCTTCTTGCATTTGGGCTAGCCAGAGTTAGAAGTTTTCCTTGCTAGATGATTGAATGAGAAGCTGACTTATGACTGCACTGAGGCAAATATTGCTGGATGATTTGGATTTGTGCTACTAAACAGAACTAGGACTTTTACTAATTTGGGAATTGTGTTTTGCTGTTAATCTGGTTTGGGATTGAAGGGCTAAACACAGACTTATATTGGGTGATATTCTTTACCTCTCCAACTCCCAGTTTTTTTTCCCTAATAAAATCTATAACTATGTGGAAAGTCTTTGAGTCAATAATGAATATTGGTGGCATGTCTGATCTAATAGCTATGTATTTGTTGCTATTGACATTATTGATGGGAATAACCCCTGTATGAAGTGGATAGATGTCATACTCAGTCACCTTCGTATACCATTGTTCCTTTATTTTGCAATAGATTACAGTTAAAGTAACTGCCTCTTAAGAAATGAAACGCTCAGTAGATTTTAATGTAATGATGTGAGATATGTGAATAATATTTGTTGTTAGTTGATGTCAAGTACATTATGACTCATGAAGACCCCAAATTTGCAAAGCATAACTGCTATATTTGTTTTGGGACAAAGTTTTATTTTGAAATAATATATGATTAAATAAAGCATTTTAGAGTACCCTGAGCTCTTGAGTATTTTTTCCTGATTTCCTTTGTTAATTTAGAATCATGATGCATCTATAAAAAGAAATGAAACATTTGTAATTTTGCCAATAGTTAACACTTCTATTTTTCATGAGCAAAAGTAGAAAGTTACATATACATTTTAGAAACTATCTTTTAAAACATCTGCCGATGGGTTTGAACTGTCCAACTTTTAGCTAATAGTCAAACAATTAAGAACTTATACCGACCAGGGACTCTTAAACAATGGTTAGCACTTTGGAAAGTCCTTTCTTAATAAGGCCAAGACTTAAAGTGACCTAGTGATTGGAAGGAATATTTTCTCTATGACTACATATTATATGCATGGGAGTTTTTATACTTTGAGAAGTAGTTTTCTTCTGTACAGACTCCTTTTTTTTATATTATTTCAAGCAGTGTGAGAGCCTTTCCTTATATCGAGTACAGCTTCTTTATACCCAAATAGAAAAAGCAAAGATATTTAAAAAAAAAACCACAAAACTTTGATTTATTTACAAAGTTTTAATGTATTGATTTTCCACAAAAGATCCTTCCCATTTCCTTCACCACACCCATCCATCTCATTGTGTAACCCTATGATTAACACCCAATCCCCCCCATCCTCACACCTTTTTCTCCCACCTTGGATTCTCATACTCTTTCTACAATAATGGTTTTTTAAATGCAATGTCATGAAGAAAAGTCAGATATTCTATAAAGGAGTTGTGTTGGAAAGGATAGCACTTCAAATCCCCTGGCTCTCTTTTAGGGAATACATGAAGCAATCCCACTCCACAAGGATTGAAAGTCTTTGATACAGATGGAGGGTCACTATGAGTTGGAGTTGACAACTCATAGCAGTGGATGAATAGTAGGAAATTATCTAATTTGTAAAGTTAGTATTGGTCTCTGGATTTTTAGTATCTAATTTTTTGAAAGTACATTTCTAGATCTTTCTGCTTAGGCAACTTTGAGTATCTGAAACACTGGAACATTTATAATTTTCACTACATTAAAGAGAATAATGAAATATATATATTTTCTCAAAAATTTTAAAAAGTATTTTAAGTTGATTTTATATAATAATATTTTATAGTACTTCTAATTTATATACATTGTTTTATACAATCTTTCATTTATATTGTGTTCCATACAATCAATCATATGCAGTCCATTTTATGTTACTTTGTATACTAGTTTCTTTCTTTCTCAACGTTATACATTTATTAAGGCATTGGCTGTGAGGTTGTGTTCATGGACAACAGAATACATTTGTAGTGTCTTCCCAAGGGTTATAGTAACTTATAGTCTACAGAATGTAGACTATCTCTACAATACATATGCCATCTTATTGGCCTACTAAATTATTGATACCAAGGTAACTGAATCAGGTGCGCAAGAAATGATAAGTGTGTTTGAAGCCTTGGTGAGGTTTATGTATTCTAGACAGAAGAAGATAAACTCTGAAGACTCAGAGGCCCAGAATATTTGTGAAATTTTTGAAACCACTAAAGCACTTTATATAGTAAAATGATATAAAATTTATCACACTATGCAGTTTTGCTGGAAGCAGGAGTGGCATTCACTTTCAAAATGTCTTGCCTCCGGAAACTCTATGAACAGTGCTCAGGCCTTTCATTTGTAAGGTCGCTATGAGCTGTCTTCTACTGGACGGCACCTAAAAACAATAACAATGACGACATAGAGAGAGCTACGTTGGCCTAGTGGACAGAGTGTTATGCTACCAAGCCCAAGGTGGGGGATTTTAATCTGTGTCCCTCAGGCCAGGTTCAAATTGTTTTTCTGTCAAACGTTCTTCTAGGTGGTATAGCACTGGTCTGTACGTTGCTGTACAGAGGTAACTCGTGGTTGTTGTGATTTTGAACCCTGGAACACTGATGTGCCAAATGTGGTAATGGTTACCCATGGTGGACAGTGTTTGCTGGAGCTTCCCGACTTAAACAAACCTCAAAGCAGGAGCTTCATCCACTTCCGAAATGTCTTGCCTCCAGAAACTTTATGAACAGTGCTCAGGCCTTTCGTTCCTAGGGTCGTTATGAGTTGTCTTCGACTTGACAGCACCTAACAACAACAACATGCAGTTGTATGTAGTCTTTTGGAAAGAGACACTGCTTTTTCATTTTTACTTGGTTAGTTTACCTAATTTTCATGTACAACTATGACTTTCCAAAGGAAAAAAACGAAAGACAGACCAATATCTTTCTTAATGCCATTTATTCGGTATTTATTAAAATATAAATCTAAATAAATGTACAGTACGTTATCATATTTTTTATGTATTTCAAAATATTTGAAGGTGTTACTGATTTTTAAACTGGAGTTAAAAGGGACCTTGTGAATGAATATAAAAGCATTCAAGCTATTTCAAATTGTTGAAGAGCCCCAGAAGGATTGTTCAGGTAGGAATTTCCTAATATGTCAAGTACAGTGCTATGTGATACCATATTATAATATTTTTAACTTATAAAATTTATTTAAAAATTTTAATTAATAATTTAAGGTATTAATTTTGCTAATATACCTTTGTGACTTTTCTAAGAAGCAAAAATTTACACATCTGGCCATGTAGTGGTCCACAACAAAATTATGGGCTAAGAACAACATTTCTACAGTTTATTTTTGTTGCTTACAAAGAAGTAATCATGTTAGAGTGTGACCTTGTCTTTTGTTACTTTCTATAAGGGAAGATTTGACCTACTGGGGCTTTGAATTTTTATCCAGATATTTTTTAAATTGGAATTAAGAAAGAGTTGGATCGATTTGGCTTCGATTTTTAGATATGGTTAAATAATAACATAATGAAGTAATGAATGAAACAAAGTATATGGATAATTATATAAAAATAAATAATAATAGTAATAAACAAATAATAATTTTTAAAAAGAGGCCAATCTTTACCTATAAGAGAATAAAAAATAAAAAGGAGAGAAAAATAATGAATCCTAACAATATTTAAATCTCAAAATCTAGCTGCTTTTGAATCCAGTCACATTCTTTATTTTAGGTTCCATGTTACATTCTGTAGTTCTTATAAAAATTCTCCTTTTTATTTTAGATGATTTTTTTTCACTTACTACTGAAAGTCTTCCAACTAAAATACCTTTGATCCGTTTTTAAAATCATTTTATTCTGAGTATTTCATGGCATTAATGTTACATGAAACCCACCTTTGATAATGCTGTTATGTGCTGTTGAGTTCCCTGTGACTCACAGCGACCATACGTACAACAGCCCTAAACCCTGCTCTATCCTGTGTCAATCTTGTCTCTGATACACCTAACCCCATTACCCCAGTTACGGAATCAATCCATATCATCGAGGGTCTTTCTCTCTTGGGTGGTCCCTCCACCCTCCCAAGCATGACGTCCCTCCCCAAGGATAGGTTCTGGCTTGCAACATGTCCATATTATGTCAGACAAAGCTTTAGAATCCTTGCATTCAAGGATTAGCCTAGCTTCACCCTCTTCAGGACAAACTTGTTTGTTCTCCTAGCAGTCCAGGGTATATTCAGTACTCTTCTCCAGCACCAAAGCTCAAAGCATCAATTCTCTTTCTATCATCCCTAGTCATTGTCTAGCTTTCTGATACCTAGCAAGTCAATGCAGAAACTATGGCTTGGATCAGGTGGACCTTAGTCTCCAGACTGACATCATTGCTCTTCCCTGTTTTGGCAAGGTCTCTGACAGGAGACTTTTCCAATGCAATACACCTATTAATTTCCTGATTGCTGGTACCAGGAATGTTTATTGGGAGCCAAGCAAACTAAAGTGTTAACAGTCTCAATCTCTTCACCATCTATCATGATGTTTCCAATTGGCCAAGTGGTGAGGATCTTTGTTTTCTTGATAATGAGCTTTAATCCATATTGAAGGATGCAATCCTTGACCTTCTTTAGCAAGTGCTGCAAGTCCTCCTCAGTTTCAGCAAGCAGAGTTGCTTCATCTGCATAACACAGATTGTTGATGAGTCTTCCTCCAATCCTGATACCACATTTCTCCTCTTAAAGCGCAGCCTCCCAGATAAACTGTTCTGCATATAGATTGAAAAGGTATGGAGATAGGGCACCTCCCTAGCATACACCTTTCCCAATTTTGAACCATACAATATTTTCTTGTTCTGTTCTGATGATGGCCTCTCGGTCCAAATATAGGCTTTGCATAAGCACAATCAAATGTTCTGGGATTCCCATTCTTTCCAGAGACAGCCACAGTTTGTTGTGATCCAAACAGTCAAATGCCTTTGCATATTCAATGAAACACAGGTGGCTATCCCTCTAGTACTTCCTGCTTTCAACCAAGATCCATCTAACATTAGTTACAATATCCCTAGTACCACGGCCTCTTCTAAACCCAGCCTTCAGTTAGTTCTCTGTTGATATCCTTTTCTGGTCATTTTTGAATAATCTTCAACAGAATCTTGCTTGCACGCGGTATCAATGATATCTTTCAATAATTTCCAAACTCTTTTGGGTCACATTATTTGGTAAGGAAACAAATTTAGATCTCTTCCAGTGCTTGTCCTCCAGATTTCTTGGCACAACTTGGTGAGCTCATCCAGGGCAGCACCTGTTTGTTCAAATATGTCAACTGGTATTTCATCAATTCTTGGGGTCTCTTGGGGCCTTGTTTTTTGCCAATTCTTTCAGAGCAGCTAGAACTTCTTCCTTCATCACCATAGGCTCTTGCTCATACATTATTTCATGAAATTCTTCTGTGTCCACCAATTCCTTTGGTACAATGACTCTGTATATTCTTTCTGTCTTCTTTTAATGCTTCCTGTATCATTTAATATTGTGCCCCAAGCATCCTTAAGTATTACAACTCAAGGTTTGATCTTTTTTTTCCCAATTCCTTCAGCTTAAGAAATGCTTAATGAGTTTGGCCCCTTTGATTTTCTGACTCCAGCTCTTTGCAAATTCATTTTAATACTTTGCCTTCCCATTTTGCCCTTCTTGATTTCTTCCCTTTGTTTTGGTTTCTAGGTGCTCTAGTACAATATTCAGAGTTTCTTCTGACATTCATCTTGGTCTTTCCTTCCTCCAATCTCTTTGTAATGACCTTTTTGCGTTCTTCCTGGATGATATTGTTTATATCCTCCCACAGCTCATCTGCTCTTAATTCATTAAGGTTCAAGGCTTCAAACCTGTTCTTGAGATGGTTTTGAAATTCACGTGGGGTAGACTCAAGGTCAAATTTTGGTTCCAGTGGATTTGATTTTATTTTCCTTAGCTTCAGCTTGTACTTGTACATGAGTAGTTGGTAGTCTGTTCTACAATCAGTAACTGGCTTAGTTTTCACAGCTGATACTGAGCTTTTTCAGTTATTCTTTCCACAAGATGTTACAGATCTGAAGGTACAGGGTGGCAAGGCATGGGGTCGGGGGGATGGGGACGATGCCCGTGGCAGGAGATGATTCAGCTGACTCTACACCACACAGGTACCATTATGTCTCCCAGAAGCTGGCAGATCAAGGCTGACACCTTCAAATTTTGGAGAACAAGGTGCAGGGGTTATGGGGTATGGGGTGGGGTGGAGTGGGGGGAATGCATGCAGCAGGAGGTGACTCAGCTGACTCTGCACCAAACAGGTATGACTACGTCTCCCAGAAGCCTATGGGTAGAGGCTGACACCTAAGAACTTTCGATAACACTGGCTATGAAATGGTAAAAAGCAAACAGAAGGAGTGGCTTCTCCAAAACTCAGCCTGTGATAGATTAGACAAAATCTGGTTCCTCTTAACTTCCAAACAAGCTATAGAACATTTTATGGTTCATACTTATATTTACATACATTTACATAGAGTTGTTAAATGTCAATGTTGAAGTCATCTTTAGAAATAATGTCACTGTACTTCTTAATGCTACTTATACAGAGATGAAAGCCCAGGAAGGTCAATGCTTCTTCCAGTATCATTAAGATAGGTGGATATTATCTCAATTATGCCTTTTCATTACCATTTTCTATAGTTTTATTACCCACTACTCACTTTGTATGAAGACACTATTTTTTCCCTATTACCTTCTTGACTTTTATGTGGAATCTGAGACTATTGTCTTCTTTATTTGCATTATAGAATTTCTGCTTGGATCTCTAATTTTGTTGTGGTAGCATAGTATGGTGGTAGAAGGTAAAGGCTTTTGAATTAAACTGCTGGAAAGCAAATTAAACTATTAGCCCCAGAGTCTGTTAGTTGCATAAATGGGTACTAAACTAAGCTGATAACTGAAAATTTGGATTTACTCAGAGGTAACTCAGAAGAAATATTTAAAATCTATTTCTGGAAAATCAGCCATTGAAAACCCTTTGAAGGACATTTTACTCTGGTACAAGTGAGTGCCACGAGTAGGAATTAATTGGTTGGCAACTGCAAAATACAAATCTTAACTATAAGGGAAAGTGATCACTACTTTTGCCCTATTATCTGTTTTCTATATCGTATAGTCAATGCATTTTGCAAGATATGTGACCCCAGTTTAATATCATATTTCTCAGACTTTCTTGTAGCTAGACATCATCTTGTGACAAAATTAGAGCTATAAAATATAAGTGAAAGTAATGTGTGCAGCATCCTTAGTTACTTCTCAGAGACTCACTGTATTGCCTAAAGTACCCTGCTGCTCACTAGCTGGAATGTGGCAACTGCAACAGCCATACTGAGATGGCCTGTTTCCAATATGTAAATGAGTATTCCAGCAAGGCTTGCACCCACTCTTCCAATTCTTGTTAGGAGACTTTCAGTTCTTATGACACAAGCCTGCAGAAGTCTTCAGCCTCATGCCTCATTTTCAGATTGTGGAGCCCTCATAATCCTGCGTGAGTACAGCCATCAGCCTGCTGCCTGACCTGCATATTTCAGATTTTCAGACCTCATAATTAGGTGGGTCAGCAGTTAACTTTAGCCTGCCACATGACCCAGCGACTTGGAATTTGCCAAACCTCACAACTGAATGAGACATTTCTTTGAAACAAATTTCTCTCTATGTATAATACATTTGCATACAATTTTTTAAAAAAATTAATTTTAATTAACATTTACAGATATTTCAGATTTTCATTCATTCATTGTTGCACTTTTCTCCCTGCCCACCCTTCCCCCACCACCCCAGTTCGCTCCTCTCATTGAAGAGTAAAAGAAAAATTATTTCATGGTATACAGTTCCCCCTTCCCCTTGAGTACACTCTATCATTCTGGGCTCTTGACATTTGTATACTATTAATGGGGTTTTTTTACTGCAAAGTATTCATTTCAGCATTTCTCCCCTTTGTTTTCGTCCCTCTGCATTCTATCATAATGTAAAGCTTTTTCTGACATCCATTTTGTTCTTTTCTTTCTCTCCTGTCTTTAAAATGACCTTTTGCTTTCCTCAAGGATGATATCTTAAAGTCGTCCCCACAAATCATCTGGTCTTCTGTCATTGGTGTTAAGCATGTCAAATATATTCTTGAGATCATTTTGAAATTCAGGTAGGCTACAATAAAAGTTATATTTGGTTCTTATGAAATTTTTTCATTTTCTTCAACTTCAATTTGAACTTGCATATGAGTAATTGATAACCTATTCCACAGTCAGTCCCTGACCTTGTTTTGAGTGCCGATATTAGCTTCTTTCCATTGACTTTTCAGATGCATTTAATCTGATTTCTGTGTAGTTCATAAAGTTAGATCCATGTGCATAGTCATTTTTCGTGTTTTTTAAAATACTGTATTTGTTTTCATTACTATAATTAGTTTACACTGTGTTTCATTCATATGCATTGTACTTCATATAATCCCTCATTTAAATGTGTTTCATATAATTATTCATGCACACTGTATCTAATATAATGAATTATCATTGATCTATGCCTATTATTACACTGTCGTTTCAAATTCCTCTTGAATCTTTTCCATCCTTTCACTCTCCATGCAAGCCACCCACTAAACTGCTGTCCTGATGATTTCCAACCTTTCCATTTTTTTCCCCTTTCCCCTTTTCTCCTTCACCCGTTGAACATTTATATACATCTTACTAGTTATCTCTATACTTTTACAATAATGGTTTTATTCATATATACTTATGAGACTGAGTTCACTCAGCATAATATTCTCTAGACTATCCTATTTTCTATCGTAGTTTACAAAATCATTATTCCTTAGTTTCTCATATCTTATTGTATTCATGTTTGTTTTTTTAAAGGGATTCACAATGAATAAACATTGTGCAAAATTCTATCATTTGATCTCCAGCCTCATTTCTGTCATTAAGTTCTAGCCACTAGCCCTATAGCTGGATGATATGAAGAAAATCTAGCATCAGGATTGGAGGAAGACTCATCAACAACCTGTATTATGCAGATGAGATAATCTTGGTGGAGAAAGTGAAGAGGATTTGAGACACTTCCTGCAGAAGATCCAAGACTATCATCTTCAATATGTTTTATGTATCAACATCAAACAAAAATCCTCACCATTGGACCAATAGAAAACATTATGATAGAAGGTGAAAAGATCAAAGTTGTCCATAATTTCATTTTACTTGAATTCACAATCAACATGCAGGTAACAGCAGTCATGAAATCAAAGGCATGTTGCATTGGGAAAATGTGTTATGAAGGACCTCTCCAAATTTTTAGTTTAAAGAAGTTTAAAGGATGCCATTTTGAAAACTAAGGTGTGCCTTCTCCAGGCCATGATCTTTTCAGTTACTTTCTATGCATGTGAAAGTAAATGATGACTAAGGATGATAGAAGGATTTATGCCTTCAAATTGTGGTTTAAGAAAACATCCCATGAACTTTTAAGAGCACAAATAAGTCTGTCTTGGAATGAGTATCACCAGGGTGCTCCATAGAGAAAAGGATAGTGAAACTTTGTCACGTATACTTTGGAAATGTTGTTCAGAGGGGCCAATACATGGAAAAGGACATCAAGCTGGGAAAGGTGGAAGATCTGAGAAAGAGGGGGGAAACCTGCAACAAGGAGGATTGACAGAGTGACTATATAACAATGGGCTTCAGCATATAAGAGTCCATGAGGAAGACATAGGATAGGACAAGGTTCAAAACTGTTGAAAACAGGGTTACTATAAATTTTAGGTGCCTAATGACATCTGTTTGGATGAGTTTCCAGACTGATTCATGTTGAGTAGCAGGAGTGGCATCCACTTCCTAACTAGATGTCTCTGGAAACTACAAACTCTCTTATAAATATACAGAAATGATGTTAATTACAGAATAGAGTTCAGGTCTTTTGTGCAAAGCTTACTCTGAGTCATATTCAACTCAACAACACTTAACCACTGCTAAATGAGACTAGTGCTGTTATATATGGAGGAATATTATTCCACTTTGCACAATCACTCTTGGTCAATGTGCTGTATGAGGTAACCTGTGTTTGCTGTGATGCTGAATCTTTTGTCATGCGGATATTAAATACCATAATGTTTTCCCCTTGTGGACAGTGTTTTATGGAACTCTCAGTTGTAAAACAGGTTGGGAAGGAGGAGTGGCATCTATTTCCTAAACTACATGCCTCTGGAAACTCTGTGAACTTGGAGAAACGGTGATAGCTATGGAAAGGCATTAGGTTTTTTGTTCATAGAGTCACTGTGAGTCGACCTAGACTCAATGGCAGTCAACAACAATGATATCTAAAACCAACTACAGAGAATTCATAATAAGACACTTTCTGAGCTCTTTTCTTACAGTTATCGGCATGAGACAAAAGGAAGACATCTCACTTGTATCACCCACTGCCTTTGTGATTCTTACTCATATCAACACTCCACTGGGTTTCTGAGTCTGTAAATATTTAGAAGAGATTGATCAACTTTCTTCTGCTGAGTTATTGTTAGATTACATACAACATGATCTACATTACTATATTAAAACTCCTTCACTCCACTCTCCAGCCAACTTCTTATGGGAAATATAGTTGGAGTCAGAGTACTTGACTGTGGGAGTGAAGTTTTAGCATTTTCAGATTACAAATAAAATAAAATGCAAACTTCAATGTCTTTGGCCTCAGAGATAATTTAGGTCAGTTTTGAAGACAAAAAGATTGTAAAGGTATATAGTTTGTATTTAATTTTGTGTTCATCTCTCAAACAGTTGCAGGAAATGTCATACATAGGAGTAATTGTTCTCATTTAATGCCTTTGCAGATATCTCAGTTTATGGAG
This sequence comes from Elephantulus edwardii, assembly GCF_000299155.1. Lineage (NCBI taxonomy): Eukaryota > Metazoa > Chordata > Mammalia > Macroscelidea > Macroscelididae > Elephantulus > Elephantulus edwardii. The sequence goes on along the minus strand of NW_006399808.1, from coordinate 16,133,794 downwards.
AAATCTTCAATAAGGTGAATGAATGATGTGTCTGCCTTACTGTACAACCACCACCAAGAATACCAAGTATCACCCAAGAAAAGATCCTGCTTCTGGGATGATATTCAGAACAGATAACCTAAGATGAACCACCCATTCATGCTCTTGGGCTGTCACGAGGATTTTACTTTTTACTAAAGTAATTTTTAAAGCAGGGTTATTATTATTTTTTTAATCATTGGCAACAAATCTGGTTCCAGAAAAAAAGAATAATGAAGATAAAAACAAATGGAAAGGGTTGAGTATGTTTTAGGTCATAATTTATTTCTTAATTTTAAATTAAATTCAAACATAAAAAAGTATTTTTTTTTGTGAGTGACTAATGAATATCACACAGTATTAACAGACAGGAGGACAAAGACATACCCACAAATATTGCCTGTGAACTCACACAGAGGACACTGGCTTTCTTAGAAAACTCGGTGGTTAGAGAATGATTACAGGAGAAATGCCTCTTTGAGCCAATGCAGAGCTGGACAGGGATATATAAAGACATTATTAATTTGGATGAAAGTTTCGTTTTTGCCAATATATCTTTTATTTGGCTACAGATAAGAGAGTTATTCAGAGCTTTTTGAAAGACCTTTAGTATGCTATTTATTAGAGGGACATTCATTTAATCAAATAACACTCACTTTATGGAGGAAGAAATATTCCTCTGCTTTAAGGGCCAAAGGTCACACAGTGGAGTATGGCTTTGGTCACTGGCAGTGCTGACATGATTGTGCTTTTTTTACTTCTTCCCTTATGAGGATTCTTTTCTGTAACCTCTGGCTGCATTTGAAACTTCCAGGCTTAACAGAAACAATTGTTCTTTGTTCTAGGGGCCAAGTAAAAGCGCTTGTTTTTCAATCCAGCTCTGCTGGCAGGTTAGATGCAATCAGGGGTATCATCAGGAGAAGACAATATGCAGAATATAACCACTTGTTGTTTTTGGAGGCAAAATACCCACTTTATTGGCAAAGTTAAAAGTAAGCACATGTGGAAGCAAATGCTAAATTGTGGATCTTTCAATGTAACGGTTGATGTTCTGCACAAATTCAAGGTGAAAGCTGAGACTGTCAACATTTTTTGCCATTTTCCTAAGATAGACACTTACACAGGCAGACATAAACATTTTACATGTTTCAGAAACGCTGAGCTCAAATATAATACTTAAAGTACATCCACAATTCCAACACCTTACAGCTCGTGTATTTGTTTGAAAATGTGATTTGACATCTTCAGAAAGAATGCAGAAGTAAAACCATTTGGTCAGTGGCTAATAGAAGGAAATTGTCTGCGAGCATATCAAGAAGTCTCATTTTTGTTGTAGGCTTTGAATTTTTAGCTGGATTACTATGTAGCTGTGCTAGATCTCTTAGGTTTCACAAATATTTTGTTTCTTATTCCATTGATTATTCTGTTGCTGATATAATTCTGCCTTTTTGTAGTCAGTACACACGTGGCACCTTTGTTTGTAAATTGCAGAGGTGCCTCCTTTAGTGGTGTAAAGAAAGGTAAGGACATAGGGGAGGTTCACCTTTGTGGATGCCTGGTAAGACCTAGCACTGAAAAGTTAAGTGAAATGATAAAGCTTGATTCTGAAAAAAAGAAAATACCATATTGAGTAAGACTTATTGTTAGAAGCTGTATCACTAACATATTCAAAGATTTTTCAAAAACGGGTCTTCAAAAGGTGAAAGCAGAGAGAGGAATCAAAGGATGGATAAGTTTTAAACTGTGAGCTTATGCAGGAGCCATTAGCAAGAAGGAAGGGTCATTGAGGAAATCAACTGGGGAGGCTTTGAAGGAAGAAGGAATGATTAAGCTAGTTAAATGTAACAGTTTTGAGGACTGAGAAAAGAAATAGAGAACTGAGAATACTCTCAGGGGAACTGTGAGGCAATAAAGAATCTCTTCAAGCAGGAAAGAATTAAAGAGCATACATTTAGCCATCTGGATTTTTTTTTCTCTGTTTTTTTTTTTTTTAAAAGAACATTTTATCCAGTCTTTTGAAAGGGAAAATTGGCTTTTAATGAGAAATCTGCACTTCATTCTAAAGGAAGAGGACATCTTTAGCTTAATTATTCCAGACAGGAAAACTTGTGTTAGTGTATGTGAATTGTGTCTATATGGTAAGTGCAAAATACATATCTGTGCTTCAATAAAGTTCTATCTGCCATGATAGACTATATATAGAAAGGGCAAGAGAGAGAGTGAGGGTGTGTTTGCCCTGGTGTGGCATAGTGTGTAAGGTGTATTGGGCTGAAAACTGATAAGTCTGCAGTTGGAATCTACCAGCTGCTTCATAGGTGAAAGAGAAATTGTTATTCTTGTGTGCCGTGGAGTCTGAACTGACTCATAGTAGACCCTCCAGTGGGTCTTTAGAGGCAGTAATTCATACAGAATTGAATCCATTCTTCTCCCACTGACCAATGAAAGACAGGTATTTGCTTCATAGAAAGGTCTACATTCTTGGAAATCCAGTGGACAGTCATTGTGAGTTAGTAGCACCTTGTATATATTTATATATTGGAAATATATCCATATATTAAAAATACAATATATGTATGCTTCCATGAACTTAAATTTTTTTAATTATAATTAGTGAATAAGACTGAATTGTATCAGAAAGGTTTTGATGATTCCAAAAGTATCTTGCCAAAACATTGGTACATAACAAAACTGGAGTCAACATTGCCAAATCTGCTAATGTTGCCAGGGAAAGTAACATACCTTTTCTGGAAAGAATGATAGCTCAGGGGTTAGAAAATTATGTCTGTTAAGGAATTTTAAGCTATTAAAATGATCCAGTGACATTTGCCGTGAAGATGAAACAAACTTCATGTGAAAATTCTTTCTAGATGTATACTTTTCTGTACATTGGGTACCACACGTACAAGTTGTGCACAAGAACATTTTGATATGGCAAACTATGGGAGAATATGTATGCAATATTTACACTAAATTTCAAGTCAAATACTGGGGAATGTGTTCCAATCTCATTTAGATAGATGTCCTGAGATCAAACAATGTTTTCATGAAAACTATTTATAAAAAGTTTGACTAATTCAGGATTAAATGTGAAAGAACAGTTGCTTTGCTTTTTGGTTAAAATGACTCATTGATCCAAGTTTGCTCCACATACTAAGGCACTCCAGTGCAACAGTTCTTAAGTGCTTGCCTGGTTACCAATAGGTAACGGTAACATAGTTCATGGGAAAGAAATGTGACAATCTGTTTATTTAAAGCCCGCAGTTTTGGAAATCTTATGTAACCATTCTTCTTCATCCTAAATGGCCATCATGATTTGGAATTGACTCCGTAACAAGTTGGGGGGTTTTTTTTGGCTTGTTGTTGTTGTTGTTGTTGTTGTTTAAGAGAGGAGCAGAGTAATAACAAACTACTTTATGTACATTGATATCATATCCTTAAAATGTCTTTTAGAAATTATTTTTTAAAGCTTCATCACTGTTGTATAAGTAACTGTCATTGACTCAAACAATGTTTTATATATGTGAAAAAGCACTAGAACCCCAGGCCCTCGGACCTGTTTTTTGTGGAGCTCCTGAATAAAGCAGGCTTGAAGCAGAAGTGGCATCCACTTCCAAAAAAACTGCTTACCTCCAGAAACTCTATGAACTTGGAGAAAAGATGAAAGTTTTGTGTTCAATACTTTCATTCATAGGGTTGCTATGGGTCATCTACAACTTGATGGCACTTAACAACAACCTCACAAATAAAGAATTTGAGGGACAATCCAGTACTAATTTATAACTTGTCGAATGAAGGAGGAAGTGATTCTTTTAAAGGCTCTGGATACATGAGAGGGTAGAATTTTAAGGCTCAACTGATCAAAAGGAAAAGATCATATTTATTCACAAAAGGAGGAGAGGATCATTTGGGATTGGCCCATGTGGGAGCAATCAGGATGATTATATTAGCACATGCGCTGGTGTTCTTTCAATGTGGTTGTCACTGGAAGTGTAATCTGTGTCTTGTTGGGAGCATGTGCAGAGGATTCAGATAGCGAGAACATGCATGACTCAGCAAATTTCAGAAACAAGAAATCAAAAATTATGTTGCATTTGGAAAATATACTGTCAAGGAACTCTCCAAAGTGCTAAAGAGCAAAGATGTTAGTTTAAAGACAAAGATATGCTTGATCCAAGGCTTTGTCTTTTCAATTACTTTACGAGTCATCTATGACTTGATGGCACTAAACAACAACTCTCTCTCTCTCTCTCTCCATATATATATATATATATATATTGTTGTTGTTATGTGCCGTCGAGTCGTTTCCGACTCATAACGACCCCTATGCACAACAGCCCTAAACCCTGCTCTATCCTGCGCCAACCACACTGCCTCTGACACACCCATCCCGATTACCCCAGTCACTGAATCGATCCATCTCATAGAGGGTCTTCCCCTCCTGCGCTGTCCCTGTCCCTCCACCCTCCCAAGCATGATGTCCCTCTCCAAGGACCCGTCCCTCCTGGCAATATATATATATATATATATTACCATTGAGGCGAGCATGACTCATAGAGGCCCTATGCACTAAAGGCCTGAAGCCTTTCTATAACTATTGTCATATGTCAAATTTCAGAGAGTTTATAGAGTTTCCAGAAGCACGTTGTTTAGGAAGTAGATGTAACTATATTTCTTGGCATTAGGATGCAATCCATACTAAAGGTTGCATTCCTTCATCTTCTGCAACAAGTGCTTCAAGTTCTCCTTACTCTCAGCAAGCAAGATTGTATCATCTGTATATGGAAGGTTATTGATGAGTCTTCCTCCAATCCTTATGCCACACTTGTCTTAATAAAGTCTACCTTCTTGAATAATTTGCTTACTATACAAATTGAATAGGTATGGAGAGAGAAAACAACCTTGACACACAATTCCTTCTTAATTTTAAACCATGCAGTGTTCCTCTGATCTGTTTGTACAACAACCTCCTGATCTAGGCATAGGTTCTACATGAGCACAATTAGGTGCTCTAGGATTCCCATTCTTCTCAATTACAGCCACAACTTGTCATGATCTACACAGTAAAATGCCTTGGCATAGGCAATAAAGCACACACACTCTTCTGGTATTCTTTAGTTTTAGGCAAGATCCATCTGAAATCAGCAATGATATGTATCCCTGGTGCCATGGCCTTTTCTAAACCCTTCTTGAACTTTTGGAATTTCCCTATCTAATGTAGAATTCGTCTTGAAGTACAATATTGTCAGTGACAGGATAATATCTATATGCATACAAGGAAGTCCAGTGAATACCACTCTCATTCAAATATATGCACCAACAACCAAAGCCAAGGAAGAGGAGATAGAAGATTTTTACAAACTTTTACAATCGGAGATTGATTGAACATGCGATCAAGATGCATTGATAATAATGGGTGACTGGAATGCAGAAGTCGGGAACAAAGAAGAAGATTCAGTATTTGGAAAACATGGACTTGATGATAGAAATGGAGCTGGAGAGAGAATGATCGAATTTTGCACAATGACTTATTCATAGCAAATATGTTTTTTAAGAGACATAAATGCAGGTTATATACCTGGATTTCACCTGATGGTATGCATAGGAATCAGATCGATTACATCTGT
>NW_006399808.1:16119883-16121260 GCF_000299155.1 Elephantulus edwardii | reverse complement strand
GAGATTGGCACAGGATAGAGCACGGTTTAGGGCTGTTGTACAAAGGGTCGCTATGAGTCGCAAATGACTCGACGGCACATAACAACAACAATAACATTTGTTAATAAGGCTGCCATTTCCCCAGTTGACTGATTTCATCTCCTTGTCAAAAATCAGTTGACCATAGATAGATGGGCTGATGTCCGGGTTCTCAATTCTATTCCATTGGTCTATGTGTCTGTCACTGCACCAGTACCATGCTGTCTTTATCACTACGGCACTAGGATTTGAAATCAGGGAGTGGGATACCTCCTACCCTTCTTCTATTCTTAAGGAGTGCCTTGCTTATTCGGGGCTTCTTTCCATTCCAAACAAAACTGGAGATTGCCTTTTCCATCTCGTTGAAGAATGGGATTGGTATTTCTATTGGGATTGCATTAATTGTATAAATTGCTTTTGGTAGTATTGTCATTTTCACAACATTGAGTCTTCCTATCCATGAGCAAGGGATATTTTTCCACTTCTCAAGATTTCTTTTTTTTTCTTGTAGTAATGTTTTGTAATTTTCTTTGAAAAGGGCCTTTGTGATTCTGTTTAAATTTATTCCCAAGTATTTAATCTTGTGATTAGCTATTGTGAAACGTATTGTTTTTCTTAGTTCCAGCTCTGTATTCTCTTTGTCACTGTAGAGAAATCCAACTGATTTCTGTATGTTGATCTTCTATCCTGCCACTTTGCTATATTGGTCCACTGTGTCCAATAGTTTTCTTGCTGAGTCTTTAGGGTTTTCTAAGTATACTATTATGTCATCCGCATAGAGGGATAATTGTACCTCCTCGTTGCCTATTTGGATACCTTTTATTCGCTTCTCTTGTCTTATTGCTATTGCTAAGACTTCCAAAACAATGTTGAATAAGAGAGGTGATAGTGGACATCCTTGCCTAGTTCCTGTTCTTAAAGGGAATGCCTTTAACCTCTCTCCATTGAGAACAATGTTGGCTCTAGGGTATTCATAAATACTTTTTACTATGTTGAAGAATTTCCCCTCTAATCCTGTTTTGTTGAGTGTTTTAATCAGGAAAGGGTGTTGGATTTTGTCGAAGGCCTTTTCTGCATCAATTGATAGGATCATGTGGTTCTTGTACTTTGCCTTGTTAATGTCACGAATTACATTAATTGTTTTCCTTATGTTGAACCATTTTTGCATACCTGTTATGAATCCTACTTGGCCGTGGTGAATTATTTCTTTGATGTATCGTTTGATTCTATTTGCCAGTATTTTATTCAGGATTTTTCCAACAATGTTCATGAGAGATATTGGCCTATAGTTTTCTATTTTGGTGGTGTCTTTTCCTGGCTTTGGTATTAAAGATATGTTTGCTTCATAGAATGAATCTG
>NW_006399808.1:16086025-16119178 GCF_000299155.1 Elephantulus edwardii | reverse complement strand
CTACCCAGCCATGTTCAAGCAAGGTGTTGTTCAGCTTCCAAATGTATGGTTTTTTCTCCTTTATCATCCTATTATTAATTTCTAATTTTGTAGCATTATGGTTTGACAAGATGGTTTGTATTATTTCTATGTTTTTTAATTTATTGACGCTTGCCTTGTGACCTAGAATGTGATCTATTCTAGAGAATGTTCCATGCGCATTGGAGAAGAAGGTATACTGTTCTTTTATTGGGTGCATTAGTCTATAAATATCTATGAGGTCAAGTTGGTTTATTGTGTGATTTAATTCTTCAGTATCTCTGTTGAGATTTTTTCTGTTAGTTCTATCTTTTCTTGAGAGGGGTGTATTGAAGTCTCCCAGCACTATAGTAGTGTTGTTTTTTTTCCTTTTTCAGTTTTGTTAATGTTTGTTTTATGGATTTTGCTGGTCTTTTATTTGGTGCATAGATATTTATTATTGTTATGTCCTCTTGTTCTATTGACCCTTTCAGCATTATGTAGTGACCTTCCTTGTCCTCTGATGGGTTTTACATTTATATTTATTTTATCAGAGATTAATATGGCTATGCCTGCTTTTTTCTGGTTGCCATTTGTGTGGTATATTTTTCCCCACCCTTTTATTTTTAGCCTCTCTTTATCTTCATTTTCCAGATGTGTCTCTTGTAGACAACATATTGATGGATTTTGTTTTTTATCCAATCTGCTATTCTTTCTCTTCAGTGGTGCATTTAAACCGTTCACACTCAGTGTGACTATTGAGAGGCTAGGTTGTATTGCTATCATTGTGTCGAGTTCTTTTTGGTGTTGTTGCTAGTTACTTTAGACCATGGATCTTTCTGTGGTATGTCTGTAAGAAGGAAATCTTTGAGTCTCTCCTGCAATGCTGGTCTTGTTTTTGCAAACTCTCTTATGTTCTGCTTTTCTGGGAATATCTTCATCTGTCCTTAATATTTGATGGATAATTTTGCTGGGTACAGTATTCTTGGTTGACAGTTGTGTTCTTTGAGTGTTTGATATATGTCCTTCCACTCTCTTCTTGCCTTCATGGTTTCTCCTGAGAAATCAGCAGTTAATCTTATCTGTTCTCCCTTATAGGTTATTCTTTGTTTTTCCCTTGTTGCTTTTAGGATTCTTTCCTTATCTTTAGTTCTGGCAAATTTAACTATGATATGCCTTGATGTTTTTCTTTTGCGGTCTAATCTATACTGTGTTCGCTGAGCTTCATGAATACATATTCTCTCATTCTTCATTATGCCTGGGAAGTTTTCCTCTAGTAATTCTTTCACAACTTTTTCAGTGCCTTTACTTGCTTATTCCTTTTCTGGGATTCCAATGATGCACATGTTCTTTTTCTTGACAGTGTCTGACATTCTTCTTAGGTTTTCTTCTTTTTCCTTCTTTTTTGAGTCTGCTTTTTGCTCTAGCAGATCAGTGGTGACAATTTTGTCTTCAGTTTCACTGATTCTGTGTTCCATCTCATCAACTCTGCTCATATGTCTCTCCATCATGTTGACAGCCTCTGAAACACTGGACCTTATATTTCGGATGGTGGATTCTTGTTTTTCCAGTGCCGTTAATGCCTCATTTGTTTTCAATGCAATGTTTTGCATTGTTGTTGTTTTTTTTAGCTCCTCCTTGTCTTTACTTGTAGTATCCTCTAATTCATCAATTTTGTCTTTCATCCATTCGATATATTCAGTCACTCTTTTAAATTCTGTGTCAGAAAGTTCCATGAGACTTTCTGGCTTCAGAGTATCCACTGCTACTGTGTCGCCCTTTGTGAGGACATCTTGCTTTGCTCTTGTGTATTGTGTAGGATAGTTTGCTTTCTTTGAGACATTGGTGTGTGTTCTTGATCTGAAGACCATGTTCTTGAGATCAGTTGGACAGCTGCCAAACTTGTGCATTTCTCTCAATTTCTGACTTCAGAGAAATGTCAGTTCAGAGCCTGCTAGGGCAATCTCTTGTTGGTAAGAAAGGTCAAGGTGCTCTCAATTAAAGGCAAGTTGATTGCCCAGACGTGTAGGCACTGGTGTGGAGCCAAATGGGGTGAGGCAGGCAAAGGGTTGGGATGATCGCAAGGGCAAGTCAAGCACTTGGGGGAGCTTGCTCAAACCTCTGCTGTCTCAGTGTGCTCACGATTGGGGCCCCTACTCAAATTCCTGCTGTCTGTTTCCTACCCAATGGTTTTGCCAGTGATCCCTGCCTTGTGGCACTTACACAAGTGCCCTCACACATCAGCCCCTGCACCAGCAGGGTCCTGGATCTGACAGGATCTGAAAAGTCAAGGTCAAATTCCCACCGACCCACTAGTCTCTGGCTGGTGTGCAGAGTCCACAGAAGCCAGCTGGCTGGCTCGTTTTGGGCAGTTGGTGTAGCCCAAGAGAGCACGTCCAAATTCCTCACCAGTGGGCACCTCATTAGGTGCTCTCCCAGGTAATAAGCAATGCTCCAGTAAACCCAGCCAGGATCCTACCTGCCTTTCTCCTGCTAGATTAGTTCCATAGCAGCTCAGCTGATAACTCCAAGTGATGGCTGGATCCGCAGTGGTGCCCTGAGGTCACAAAGCTGTGGGGGGCCTGAGGTGTGTGGTTGTGAGACTGCAAGGGGGGGCAGGGGAAGGGGGGAAAGCTAGGGACTAGGGGGGCAAAGGAGCACAGGGCTTGGACACTACCACCAAGAGGCACGGGGTGGAGCTTGGGCGCTGCTGGGGGTTTATGTAGCAGCACCCTTGTGGTGGGGGTCTGGGGTTCACGCAGGCACGGGCTGCAGGGGGTCACACAGTGGGGGGTAGTCGTTGCTCCTCTGGGGTCACACGGTGTTCCTTCTTTGGAGTTCTGCGGTGGCTGATAGACTGTTGATCCTTCTGGGTCTCTTTGTTGACGCAGGCGTTCTGGCTGGCACCGGAGTTCCCCCGGTCTAGTCAGTTTTGAATGGTCTTCAGCAGTGTCCTGCTTGCATATAATATTAATGAGATAGTTCAATATTTTCCACATTCAGTGGGGTCGTCTTTCTTGGGAATGGGAAGAAATAAGGACCTCTTCCAATCTCTAAGCCAGACAGTTGTCCTCCAAATTTCCTGTCATAGACTGGTGAGTGCCTCCAATGCTGCATCTGTTAGTTGATACAAGTCAATTGTTATGCCATCGATTCCTGGGACCATATTTTAGCCAGTGCTTTCAGTGTCATTTCCATTTCTTCCTTCATTACCATTAGCTCGTATTCATATGAAAACTTCCTGAATTTTTTTCACTATCAATCAGGTCTTTTTGAAACAGTGATTCTGTGTATTTCTCCCACTTTTTTTTATGCTTTCCCCATTGTTGTTAATATGCTGTGTCTTCTAGTTGCCTGTGACTCATAGCGACATAATGTACAGCAGCTCTGAACCCTGCCCTTTCCTGAGCCAATCTGGCTAATTCTGGCACACCAACCCCCAATGCCACAGTCACTGTATCAATCTATCTCATTTGGTGTCTCCCTCTCCTGTGTTGTTCCTCCACCCTTACAAACATGATGGTCTTCTCCAAGGAGTGGTTTCTACTGGCCATGTACTCAAAGTATTTTAGACATAGCTTCAAAATCCTAGCCTACAAGGAGAAACTTGGTTTTACCCTCTCCAAGACAAACTTGTTTTCTTGGTGGTCCATGACATGTTCAAAACTCTTCTTCAGCACCACAATTCAAAGGCATCAATTCATCTTTTGTCATCCTTAGTCATTGTCCTGCACTTTGAAGCGAAACAAATAATTGCAAATACCATGGACTGGATTAGGCACAGCTTAGTCTCTAGACTGACATTGTTGCTTCTCAGTACTCTGGAGAGGTCCAGGACCACAGATTTTCCCAATGCAATTCATCTATTCATTTTCTGACTATTGGTGTTAAGAGTCTTGACTGTGGAGCCAAGCAAGCTGCAAATGTTAACAACCTGAGTCTCTTCTCCATCTATCATAGTGCTGCCATTTGGCCTAGTGGTGAGAACCTTTGTCTGGTTCATGTTGAGCATCAATCCATATTGAAGACTACAGTCCTTGACCTTTTGCAGCAAGCACTTTAGGTCTTCTTCAGTTTAATCAATCAAGGTTGTATCATCTATATAACGTAGGTTGTTGATGACTCTACCTCCAAGCCTGATGCCATATTTCTTCTCATAAAACCTTGCTTCCTAAATGATCTTTTGTGCATATAGATTGATATGGTGTGGAGATGGGATGTACTCCTTTCCTTATTTTGAACCATGCAGCGTTTCCCTGCTCTGTTCTGAGGACTGCTTCCTGGTCCAAGTATAGGTTTGTTTGAGTACAACCAAGTGTTACGTTATTCTCAATTTTTTCAAAGTTAGTCACAATTTATTGTGATCCACACAGTCAAATGCCTTTGCATAGCCAATGAAACACAGACATTCTTTTGGTGTTCTTTGCTTTTGACAAAGATCCATCTGACATTGACAATAATATATCTCTAGTGCCATGACCTCTTCTAAACCCAGCTTGAATTTCTTGTAGCTCTCTGTCATTGTACTATTCCAGTGGTTTCTGGATAATTTGCAGTGAGATTTTGCTAGTGTGTGATATTAGTGATATTGCTCAATAATTTCCACACTCGATTGGGTCAACTTTTTTTGGAATAGAAATAAATATGGGTCTCTTCCAGTCAGTTGGCCAACTAGTTGTCCTCCAGATTTCTTGTCACAACTGGTGAACACATCCAGGGAAGCATCTGTTTATTTAAATATGTCATTTGGTATTCCATCAATTTCTGGGTGGTTTTTTTGTTGGGTTTTTTTTTTTTTTTTTGCCTGAACTTCTTCCTTTGTCACCATTGCCTCTTGATCATATGTTGTTTCTTTAAATTCTCTGTATCAGCCACTTCTTCTGGGTACAATGTCACTCTATAACACTTCCATCTTCTTTTAATGCTTCCTGAGTCATTCAATATTTAGCCCATTTCATATATAAGCATTGTCCCTCCTTGCTTGAATTTGTCCTTCATTTCCTTCAGCTTTAGAAATGCTGAACAAGTTTTGCCCTTTTGATTTTCTGACTGCACTCTTTGTACATTTCATTATAATACTTTGCCATGTCTTCCTGAGCTACCATTTGAAATCTTCTTTGATGACAGAAATGAGGTTGGGGATAGAATGATAGATTTCTGAACAATCGATTATTTATTCATAGCATATACCTTTTATAAGGAACATAAACTCAGGCTATGCACATGGATTTCATCTCATGGGATGCACAGGAATCAGATTTATTACATCTGTGGAAGGAATAGTTGAAGAAATTAATTATCAGCAGTGAAACCTAGACGAGGTGCTGATTGTGGAATAGACCATCAACTACTCATATGCAAGTTCTAGTTAAAAAAGGTTCAGTTATATCTAAATGAATCAAAATTTGATCTTGGTTTTCCCCCCTGAATTTAATAACTAACTGACAAATAGGTTTGAGGCCTTGAATATTAATGAACCAAATGAGCTGTGGTAAGATAGCAAGAATACTCTTCTAGAAGAATGTAATAAGTCATTAGGAAGAAGGAAGAAGATAAAAAGACCAAATCGATGTCAGAAGAGACTGTGAATATTGCACTAGAGCTCCAAAAAGCCAAAACAAAAGGGAACAATCAAGAAGTTAAGGAAAATACTTCCCATAGCATCTTTAAATATTACAAAACGAGGTTTAAATTTGTTTTCCCGTTCTCTCACCTTGAGAAATGCAGAGTGAGCTCTTCCCTTTTTATTCTCCAATTTTAGCTTTCTGCACAATCTACTATAATACTTTACTCTCACCTCCTGAGCTGCCCTTTGGAATATTTTATTCAGCTCTTTAACGTACGTTGGCATGTCTTCCTTTTCTTTTGGCTTCTTGATGCTCTACTGCAATTTTTATAGTCTCTTCTGTTACCTATTTCAATTTTTTTCTAGACCTTTTGCTTCTTCAGGGATGCTATCCTTGATATCATCCGACAACTCATCTGCTCTTCAATCATTGTTTTTCAACACCTCAAACCTATACCTAAAATTATTTAGATAGACTCAGAAGCAGAATGGAACACTATATCATGGCATTGAGGAGGAATAGTGGAAATGTATCCACATTTGCAACATTCCTCTTACCAAAACAATTTATGGAAAATAGGTACTGCATTGGAACATATATCTCTGGATTGGAAATAATGATATTGTTAATACTTCTAGCCTTAAGCTTAAAAGATTATAATGTTCAAAATTATTTGTTATACACTTGCTTAAATTTTTCCCTCTTTTAACAACTGAGATCTAGAGGGAAGAAAAGAGACCAGAGAATGGCCAAAATTATTGGGGCAGCTATTGCTGCCAGTTTAGGGCCTGTGTCAGGAAAAGGAAGTGTTACTCATATACAGTGCCAGGACTGAATTTGCTCCAGGACTTAAGAACCATAAATGACATAGCTGAGCCTCTACATCTTGTGGTTCCTAACCTGTACACTATAATAGACAAAGTGCTAGTCAATAGGCCTTTTATTGTAAGAACCACCTTGCCTCTTTAACTTGATTTGTGCCACTACTAGAATCTCTACTCGGAATATTATTGCTTGTTAATTTTTTACTCATGTACTTTTAACTTGTTAGTTAAATTTGTGTCTTCTAGGCTGGAACACTTCCATGATACATCTTTCAGGATATGAACATGTACAGCTAAGCACAATTGATAACAGTGCATCTAAATTCCAAAATCAATCTCCATAATAGTCTATGTGTTTCCTACTGCCAAAGGGGCCCTTTAGAGTGGTGAGAGAAGATCTTCCCCCTGAAACCTACAGCGTCCCTTTTCAGCAGGAAGTATCTAAGAGAATACGCCATCCCCTTATGAATCAGGGTGAAGTCTCTCTCAGGGAGGAGTGATAGGGAATGGCAAAGGACACACTGACAAAGTAGATTAATCAGAACTGGCTTTGACAAGCACTGTGGCAATTGGACAATTAAAACAGACATTCGTGAGGGGGGGTGAGAAGAATGAACTGGGGAGGAGGGTAGAGAAAATAGTGCAACAATGAATGAATGAGAACCCAAAATCTCTGTAAATATTCATTAAAACTAATAAAATTTAATAATAATTTTAAAAAAAGAAGCAGAATGGGCCATATACTTCGAAAACCCTATGAACGTTGAAGGAATGAGTACAGATATAATAGTGTTGTGACAGAGCTCAGGTAAAAAGTCAGTTGAAATGAGAAAAAAACAAAACAAAACCAAACATAATTTAATAAGTTGAAACATGAAATGTATGTAATTTGAATGTTGGAAAACTGGAAATTTTTAGGAAGAACACATGAACATCGACATACTAGGCATTAGTGAGGTGAGATGGACCAGCTTTGGCCACTTTAAATCAGATAATCATATGGTATACTATGCTGGGAATGAAAAAGGAACAAGAATGTTGGTGCATTTGTATTAAAAATGTCAATTTCAAGTTCTATCCTGAAAAACAGTGTTGTGAGGGATAAGATAATATCCATAAACATACTAGGAAGACCCATTAACATGACTATTTTCAAATATACGCTCTTACATCTGGAGTCAAAGAGAAAGAAATTGAGAATTTTTACCAAATATTTCAGTCTGAAATTTACGGACTTGCAATCAAGAGACCTTAATGATAATTGGTGACTGGAACGCAAAGTAGGAAACAGTGAGGAAGGAATCGTATTTAGAAAATATGGGCTTGAGGATAAAAATTAGGCTGGAAATAGAATGATGGAGCTTTGTAGTTAAAATGATTTAATAATTGCAAACACCTTTTTATAAAGACACAAATGATGATTTTACACAAGGATCTCGCATAATGGGCTGCTTAGGAATCAGATTGACTATATTTGTGGGAGAAACTCAATATTGGCAGTCAATACTAATCCAGGGTAGACTGCAGGTCAGACCACCAATTGCTTATATGCAAGTTCAAATTGAGGCTGAAGAAAATGAAAATAAGTCTACAGGAACCAAGAATGATCTTGAGATCAAAGGCTACACCCTTTCATATAAATTCTATATCGACATCATGGAAACTATAATCTTCACCATTAAACAAAAATTCAACATGTTGACAGTTAAAGAAAAGACCAAAGCTGTCAACAATTTCTTTTCTCTTGGATCCACACCTATGGTAAGAGAAGTCAAGAGACAAAAAGACATATTTTATTGGGAAAACCTTCTGTCCAGAACGTATCCAGGTGATAAAGTCAAAGATATAACTTTAAAGACTAAGATACGTCTGATACAAACCATAGTCTTTTCTGTTACTTCCTATGTAATTAGAAAGTTGGACAGCAGATAAAAATGACAGAAAAAGAATCAATCAGAGTTCAGGAAAAGAGTGCTTAATATCCTACAGGCAGACAAAAGAACAAATAAGTCTATCTTTGGAGAAGTGGAATGAGGGTACTTCTTTGCAAGGATGAAAAAATTTCCTTTAACATACTTTGAGAATGCTGTCAGAAGGGGCCTGTCCTTGGCAAAAACATAACGTTGGAAAAGGTGAAGCATTAGACAAGTATAAAAAATACCCTCAACCAGATGGACTAAAACAATTACTGTAGCAATGGTATAGAATATATGAGAGATCACAAGGATGGCCCTGGATAGGGCCAGTTTCCTATCTACTTTTTGTAAATTCACTACAAGTTTTAGTCAACTTGGTGACAACAACCTAATTGTGTTCATGTGAAAGAGACCTTTATTTAGACTGAGAAGCAATAGTCCAAATGAAACGAGACAGAATTTAATTTTTTAAAATCAGAATAGATGTGCATAAGGGTTCATACCTAAAAGGTGTCCATACACATTAGGAAATCAGAAGACTAATTGCACTTGGGAAAATCTGCTGTCAGGGACCTCTCCAGAGTCCGGAGAAGCAATCTAGAAAATCAATCGAGAGACTAAGATGCGTCCGATTCAAGCCATGGTTTTCACTAATACTTGCTATGAATCAGAGAGCTGCACAATGACTAAGGGTGACAAAAGAAGAATCGATGCCTTTCAATTATGGTGCTGGAGAAAAGTCTTGAACGTCCTGCAGACCACCTAGAAAACAAATATATCTGACTTGGAGAGGGTGAAGCTAAGTTTTCCCATGGAGACTCGGATTTTGAAGTTTTCTTTCATATACTTTGGGCATCATCTCAGGAAGAGGTTTGAGGCCTTGAACACTAATGAGCGACGACCAGATGAGTTGTGGGAGGATGTCAAATGTATCATCCAGTAAGAGTGCAAACTGTCATTACAAAGACAGAAAAGGAAGAAAAGATCAAAATGGATGTCAGAAGAAACTCTGAAGACTGCACTGGAACGTAGAGAAGCCAAAGCACAAGGAAGAATCCAAGACACTAAAGAGCAAAACAGAAGATTCCGAAAGGCAGCATGGAATGACAAAGCAACATATTACAATGAAACGTGCGAGGAGCTAGAGGCAGAAAATCAAAAGGGCCGAACTCGTTCAGCATTTCTTAAGCTCAAGGAACTGAAGAACAAATTCAAACCTTGAGTTGCGATAATCAAGGATGCATTAGGCAGAATATTAAATGATCCAGGAAGTATTAAAAGAAGATGGAAGGAATATACTGAGTCATTGTATCAAAAGGAATTGGCAGATACAGAAGAATTTAATGAAATAACATTTGAGCAAGAGCCTATGGTGATGAAGGAAGAAGTTCAGGCTGCTTTGAAGGAAATAGCAAAAAATAAGGCTCCTGGAATAGATGGTATACCAATTGACATATTTCTGCTAACAGATGCTGCCCTGAACATGCTCACCAAGTTGTCCCAAGAAATCTGGAGAACATCCACTTGGCCAACTGCCTGGAAGAGATCTATATTTGTTCCCATTCCAAAGAAAGGTGACCCAACTGAGTGCAGAAACGACAGAACAACCTCATTGATTTCACATGCAAGCAAGATTCTACTGAAGATTATCCAAAAACGACTGAAACAGCACATCAGCAGAGAACTGCCAGAAGTCCAGACTGGGTTTAGAAGGGGTCGTGGTACTAGGGATATTATAGCTGATGTTAGATGGATCTTAGCTGAAAGCAGAAAACACCAGAGGAATGTCTATCTGTGTTTCATTGACTATGCAAAGGCGTTTGACTGTGTGGATCATAACAAACTGTGGCTGACTCTGAGAAGAATGGGAATCCCAGAACATTTAATCATGCTAATGCGAAACCTATACTTGGACCAGGAGGCGGTCTTCAGAGCAGAGCAAGGAAACACTGCATGGTTCAAAATTGGGAAGGGTGTACACCAGGGATGTGTCCTATCTTCATACCTTTTCAACCTGTATGCAGAGCAGATTATTCGGGAGGCTGGGCATTATGAGGAGAAGTGTGGCATCAGGACTGGTTGAAAATCTATTAACAATCTACGTTATGCAGATGACATAACCCTGCTTGCTGAGGAAGACCTCATGCACTTGCTGCAGAGTGTCAAGGACTGCAATCTTCAGTATGGACTGAGGTTAAATGTCAAGAAGACAAAGATTCTCACCACTGGACCAATTGGCAGTATCAGAATGGATGACGAAGAGATTGAGATTGCTTACAGCTTCGGTTTACTTGGCTCCATGGTCAACACTCTTTGCACCAGCAGCAAAAAACGTATTTCAATGGGGAAGTCTGCTGTTAGGGACCTCTCTAAAGTACTCAAGAGCAACGATGTGTCTCTGGAGACAAAGGTGCGTCTGATACAGGCCATAGTCTTTGCCATCACTTGTTATGCATCAGAGAGTTGGACAATCACTAGGGAGGATAGAATGAGAATTGATGCCTTTGTGCTGTGGTGCTGGAGAAGCATATTGAATATACCATGGACTGCCAAGACAACAAACAGATTCATCCTAGAGAGGGTTAAACGAGGCTACTCCTTGGAGTCAAGGATTGTGGGCCTTCGTCTGACATATTTTGGACATGTTGTAAGGAGGGACAGGTCCTTAGAGAGGGACATCATGCTTGGTAGGGTGGAGGGACAGCGCAGGAGGGGTTAGACCATCTATGAGGTGGATTGATTCAGTGACTGGGGTAATTGGGATGGGTGTCTCAGAGGCAGTGTGATTGGCACAAGGTAGAGCAGGGTTTAGGGCTGTTGTATATGGTGTCGCTATGATTCTCAAGTGACTCGACGGCACACAACAACAACAGCAACAACATGTGGCCAGGAAGTACCAGTCCTTGAAGAAGGACATCATGCATGTAAGGGTGGAAGGACAGTGAAGAGGGGGAAGACCCCAGATGAGATGGCTTGATACCATAATTGGGGCAGTGGGATAAATGTGTTGGAGTCAGTGAGACTGGCTCAGGAAAGGGCAGGCTTCAGAGCTCTTGTACATAGGGCTGCTACGAGGTGCAGACAACTCAAAGACACCTAACAACAACACTGAATAAGTAATTTGATGTACTGGAGGAGAATGTGGCTTCAGAATTGTAGGAAGATTCATTACCAATCTATGTTATCTGCAAGTGGGCCTTGAGACACCAGATCCCTTCGTGCTTTTTAAGCTTTTCTCCTAGAAAATGCTGCTCTTTAAATGTTTAATGGTTGATTTTGAGTAAATAAATTACTTCTCTGAACTGTTGTTTTCTTATCTGAAAATTTCCTTCACCCCACACATTAAATTGTGCGACCCTATGACTAACAGCTCCCCTACCCACCCATCCTCACCCTTCTGCTTTTACGCTCCCCACCTTGAATCCTCATATTCATTCTACAATAATGGATTCATATAGTATTTGTCTTAATGGGATTTATTTAGTTCACTTAGCATAATACTCTCCAATCCCTCCAAAGTTAGATAATAATTTACAAAATCATTGCTCCTGTGTGCTGCATAGCATTCCAATGAGTGAATGTACCACACCCTCTCAATCCATTCGTTTTTGGTTGGGCATCTGGGCTGTTTCCATGTTCTTGTGATGGTGAATAATGCTGCTATGAACATTGATATACAAGCCTTTGAGCTGCAGTTCTCATATTCTCAGGGTATATTACAAGCAATAGAATAACTAAGTCATATGGTATTTCTATGTTCAGCTTTTTGAGAAAGAGCCAAACTGCCTTCTAGAGTGGTTGTACCAATTTACTATGCCACCAACAACTTGCTATCTTGCTGCATTCTCTCCAACATTTATTACTTGCTTCCCTGTTAACCTTTGCCACTATTCCTGGAGTGAGCTTATATCTCATTGTGATTTTCATTTGCATCTTATTGCCAGCGAATTTGAGCATTTCTTCATGTGTTTGTTGACCATTTTAATATCTTCCTCTGTGAAAATTATTTCCATGTCTTTTGCTTATTTTGTAATTGCATTATCAGTCTTTTTCTTGTGGAGGCTCAGGAGTATTCTATAAACTTTTGTTATAAGACTTTTCTCTGAGATGGTATTGCCAAATGCTTGTTCCCAGTCAGTAGATTTTCTTTTCACTCAATTGGAAAAAAGGTTTTGATGTACACAGAGATTTAATCTTTACCAGGTATCATTCATCAATTTTATCTTCTTCAGATTGTGCATTTTTGGCTGTATTTGTGGGGGGTGGGGGGTATTTCTTTATACCATACACTAGGCCTTCAAAGCTTGATCCCAGTTTGTCTTTATTGAACTTTATGGCTTTGGGCTATATTCCCAGGTCTCTGATCCACCTTGAGTTGATTTTTGTTCATGTAATTTTGATCTGATCCTGTAACCAGATGGCAGTTATTGCAGTATAGTTTCTTCCTGTGTTTATATATACTGGTTTCTAAACCTAGCTATCAGTGAACAGAGCAAGGAAACCTTGCATTATTTAAAATCAAGAAAGGTGTATATTAGTCCTGCAACATTTTTCCATACCTATTAAGTCTGTATGTAGAACAAATCATTCATGAAGCTGGACTGTATGAAGATTAATGCAGCATCAGGATCAGAACATCATCACCCTGCATTTATCGTTTGTAACTTATCAACCCAATGCATTATGCTGATAACACAACATTGCTTGCTGAAGTAAAGACGACTTGAAATGCTTACTGCAGAGGAATAAAGACTACAGCTTTCAATATGAGTTACATCTCTTTTTGTGATTAATTTATTTATTTAAGCCGTCTCCTGCCACAAGCAATAAGATGGAAGCTCATTGAGTTACATCTTCACATCAAGAAAATAAGAAATGTATGACTAGGCATTATATGTATGACAACATTGTAAAGTCTTCTGTTGGAGGAGAAAGAAAGGAGAAGGATGGAGGAAAATGTGCAACAATGTATGAATGAAAACCCAACTTTTCGGTAAATTTTCATTAAAATCACAATAAAAAATTTCCATACACACACAACCTCAAAATAAAACAAAAGCAAAAATCCTCACTAACAGACTAATAGGCAACATCATAAAAAAGGAGGAGATATATAATTACTTCACCTTGCTTGCATCATCAGTATCCTTGGCACTAGGAGCCAGGAAACAAAAAAAAAAAATAAATAAAGGTATTACATTGGGACCTCTCCAAAGTGCTGAAGAGCAAAGATGTCAGTTTGAAGATGAAGGTGCACTTGACTCAAGTCATGATACCTTCAATCACTTGTCATGCATCTGATAGTTGATCAGTGAATAAGAATGATAGAAGAATCAGTGCCTTTGAGTTGTAGTGCTAGACAAAAGTACTGAATATTCCATGAACAGTTCAAAAGACAAAAAATATGCCCTGGAAAAGGTGTAGCCAGGTTTTCCTTGCAAGTAAGAACACCGAAATTTAGTCTGATATAATCTGGGCATGTTTTCAGAAGGAGCTAGTCCTTGGAAAGGGACATTATTCTGGGAAAGGTAAAGGATTAGAGAAAGAAGGAAAGACTTTTAACAAGATAACTTGACATAGTTAACTGCAATGGTGAACTTGAGTGTTTCAGAGATGAGGATTACAAAGATAGGGTAGGGTTCTGTTCATAAGATTGCTATGAGCCATAGTCTACTGGAAGGTACTTAATAACAATAACACACTAACAATATTATATATTCTTCTCCAATACAAATATTTTGAAGTTTGGAAAGAATATTGGATATACCGTGAATCCCCAGAAAAAGAAACAAATATACCTTTAAAAAAACCCAGCACAATATTCCCTTGATGTGACAATGGTGAGACTTTGACTTGCTTACTTTGGGCACATTATCAAGAAAGACCACTTGCTAGGAAAGGACAGGACATCATAGCTAGTAGTAGAGAGCACAAAGAAGGTCCTTAATGAAATGGATTTATAGAATGACTGCACAAATGCAGTTAAACATATCAACAATTTTGAAGATAGTGCAGGACTGGACAACAATTTGTTTTGTTATACATAATGTTGTAATGAATAGGAGCAAAACTATTTTAACTGTGAGCCCCAGCCCACGGTGTCTGTGATTGGTTCCCTTGACCTGCAGTAAAGTGGGGGAATCAGCCAGGTTGCAGTTATAAATTGATTGACTATTCAATCAAGATGCATTAATAATAATGAGTGACTGGAATGCAAAAGTTGGGAACAAGGAAGAAGGATCAGTAGCTGGAAAATATGGACTTGGTGACAGATATGAGTCTGTAGATAGAATGATAGAATTCTGCACATACCTTTTATAAGACACACAAATGCAGGCTATAAACATGCATTTTACCAGATGGTATCTGTGGAAAGAATTACTGGAGAAGCTCAGTATCAGCTATGAAAACTAAGACAGGTGCTGATTGTAGAATAGATCACCAACTACTCATATCCAAGTTCAAGCTGACGTTGAAGAAAATAAAACAAAATCCACAGGAACCAAAATTTAAGTCTATCCCACCCAAATTTCAAAACCATCCTAGAAACATGTTTGAGGCTTTGAACACCAATGAGCAAAGACCAAATGAGCTATGGGAGGATATCAAGAATATTGTCCATGAAGAAGGCAAAAGATTATTACAAAGGCAGAAGAGGAAGAAAAGATCAAGATGGATGTCAGATGAAACTCTGAATATTTCATCAGAGTGCTGAGAAGTCAAAGCTAAATGAAGAAATCAAGAACTTAAAGAGTTGAACAGATAATTTCAAAGGCTGCTTAGGATGACAAAGTAAGATATTGTAATGAAATGTGCAAAGAGCTGGATTCAGAAAATTAAAAGGGCCAAACTTGCTCAGCATTTCTTAAGTTGAAAGGATTGAAAAATAAACTCACGCCATGAGTGGTAATACTTAAGGATGCTTTTTTGAACAGAATATTAAATGATCCAAGAAGCATTAAAAGAAGATGGAAGGAGTATACAGAGCTACTGTACAAGAAGGAATTGGCTGACACAGAAGAATTTCATAAAACAACCCACAAGCAAGAGTCTATGATGATTAAGGAGGAAGTTTAAGTTGCTCTGAAAGAATTGGCAAAAAACAAGGCTCTAGGAGTTGATGGCATACCAACTGACATATTTCAACAAACAGACACTGTCCTGCCTGTGCTCACTAAGTTGTGCCAAGAAATATGGAGGAGAGCCACCTGGTCAACTTACTGGAAGAGATCTAGATTTATTCCTATTCCAAATAAAGGTGACCTGACAGAGTGCAGAAATTATCGAACAATATCATTAATATCACATGCAAGCAAGATTCTGCTGAAAATTATCCAAAACCAACTGGAGCTACACATCAACAGAGAACTGCCAGGTGTGCAGGATGAGTTTAGAAGAGGCCGTAGCACTAGGACTATTATAGTCAATGTTAGAAAGATCTTGGCAGAAAGCAGAGAGTATCAAAGGAATGTCTATCTGTGGCTCATTGGCTATGCAAAGGCTTTTGACTATGTGGATCACAACAAGCTGTGGCTGACTCTGAGAACAATGAGACTGTGCTTATGCAAACCTATGCTTGATCTAGTAGGCAGTCATCAGAGCAAGGAGACACTGCATGGTTCAAAATTGGGAAGGGTGTCCATCAGGGATGTATTTTGTCTCCATACTTTTTATCAATTTGTATCCATAATAGATCATCTGAGAGGCTGGGCTGTATGAGGAGGAATGTGGCATCAGGATTGGAAGAAGATTCATCAACAACTTGCTTTATGCAGATGCCACAATTCTTGCTTGCTGAAACTGAGTATGACCTGAAGCGTTTGCTGCAGAAGGTCAAGGACTTCAGCCTTCAATATGGATTGAAGTTTAACATCAAGAAAACAAAGATTCTCACCACTGGGCCGATTGGCAGCATCATAATGGATGGTGAAGAGATTGAGATTGTTAACAGTTTTACTTTGTTTGGCTCTACAATCAATACTCTTGGTACCAGCAGCCCAGAAATCAAGAGATTAATTACATTGGGAAAGTCAGCTGTCAGGGACCTCTCCATGGTATTGTAGAGCAATGACATCAGGCTGGAGACTAAGGTGTGCCTGATTCAAGGCATAGTCTGCAATTATGTGCTATGCATTAGAGAGTTGGATAATCATTAGGGATGACAGAAAGATAATTGATGTCTTTGAGCTGTGGTACTGGAAAAGAGTGTTGAATATACCATGGAATTCTAAGAGAACAAACAGGTTTGTCCTGGAGAGGGTTAAACCTAGCCACTCCTTGAAGGCAAGGATTCTGAAGCTTTATTTGACATACTTTGAGCATGTTGCAAGGAGGGACTATTCTTTAGAGAGGGATATTATATTTGGGATGGTGGAGGGACAGCGCAAAAGAGGAAGACCCTCTATGAGACGGATCAATTAAGTGTTTTGGGTAATGGGAGTTGATGTGTTAGAGACAGTGAGGTTGGCAGGGTATAAGGCTGTTGTGCATAGGGTATGAGTTGCATGAGTCTTGATGGCACAAAACAACAACAGAAGCATCACTCATATAACATGCAAGCAAAATCATGATGAAAATTATCTAGAAACTACTGGAATAATGCACTGACAGAGAACTACTAGAAATGTAAGCTAGTTTTAGAAGAGGCCATGGCAGTAGAGATATTATCGCCAATGTCAGATGGAACTTGGAAGACAGAAAAGAAAACCAGAGGGATATCTATCTATGTTTCATTGACTATCCAAATGCATTTGATTGTGTAGAACACAACAAATTGTGGTTAACTTTGAGGAGAATGGGAATCTCAGAATACTTTATTGTAGTTAATGTGAAATCTATACTTGGACCAGGAAGCAGTCCTCAGAACAGAGCAAGGAAACACTGCATGGTTCAAAATGAGGAAAGGAGTGTGTTGGGAATGTGTCCTGCTCAATACTTTTTCAATTTATATGCAGAACAGATCATTTTGGAGGCTGGGCTTTATGAAGCAGAATGTGCATTAGGACTGGAGGAAGACTAATCAACAACCTATGTAATGCAGTTGACACAACCTTGTTTGCTGAAACTGAGAAAGACCTGGAGTCCTTTCTTCAGAAAGTCTAAGACCATAGTCTTCAATATAAATTGAAACTCAACATCAAGAAGACAAAGAGTCTCACCCCTGGGCCAACTGGCAGCACCATGATAGATGGAGAAGAGTTTGAGGTTACTTACAATTACAGCTTGCTTGTCTGCAGAATCAATACTCTTGGCTCCAACAGTTAGGAGATCAAAAGATAAATTGCATTAGGTAAATCTGTTGTCAAGGCCCTTTCTAGAATACTGAGAAGCAACAATGCCAGTCTAGAGACTAAAGTGTGCCTGTTCCAGTCCATAGTCTTTGCAATTACTTGCTATGCATCAGAGAGTTGGATAATAACAAAGGATGATAGAAGAAGAATTTATGCCTTTTAGTTGTGATGCTGGAGAAGAGTCTTGAACATATCATCAACCACCAAGAAAACAAATAAGTCTGTCTTGCAGAAGGTGAAACCAAATTTCTCTTTGGAGGCTTGAATTTTGAAGCTCTCTCTCACATACATGTGACCATGGGCATGTGGCCAGGGGGTACTGCTCCTTGGAGAAGGACATCATTCTCTGAAGGGTGGAGGGGCAGTGCAGGAGAGGAAGACCCTGGAGGAGTTGGATTGCTGCAGTAACTAGGGCAATGGGGGGTAGGCCTATCGGAGTCAGTGAGGCTGGCTCAGGATAGGGCAGCTACAGAGCTATGATACATAGGGTCACTGTGAGTCCCAGGCAACTTGATAGTTCATAACAACAAAAACAACAACAATAAAGTAACTCTTGTTGTTTACTGTGGAGTTGTAACTGACCCATAGCTGACCCTCCAGTGGGTTTTCAAAGGCAAGAAAATAGATTGTTCACCTTCTTCCACAGAGCACCCAGTAAATTCTAACTGAATGTCTTTGTGATTGCAGCAGTTTCTTATCACTAGGTTACCAGAGTACCAGAGGAACGTCTATATTTATTTCATTGCCTGTGCAAAGGCATTAGACTGTGAGGATTAAAATGAGTTGTGGCTAGCTTTGAGAGGAATGGGAATTCCAGAACACTTAACTGTGTTTGTTTGAAACCTATTTTTGGACCAGGAGACAGTCGTCACAACAGAGCAAGGAAACACAGCGTGGTTCAAAATCAGAAATATATATGTCCAAGATGCATACTATCTGCACACCTTTTCCATCTATATACAGAACAGATCATCCAAGAGGCTGGACTTTATGAATGGAATGTGGCATCAACAACCTGCATTGTGAAGAAGACAGACACTAACTTTCTAAAACTGAAGAGTACCTGAAGCATTTGCTGAAGAATGCCAACAACTGCATCCTTGAAAATGGAGTGAAACTCAACATCAAGGAAACAAAGATTCTTTCCACTGGGCCAACTGGCAACATCATGATAGACTGTGAAGAGATTGAGATTGTTAACAACTTCAGTTTGCTTGGTTCCACAATCAGCACTCTTAGTATCAGGAGCCAAGAAATCAAAAGATGAATTGTGCTGAGTAAACCTCCTGTCAGTGTCTTCTACAGAGTACTAAAGAACAATTATGTCAATCTAGAGACTAAGGTGCCTCTGATCCAAGCAAAGGTCTGCATAAATACTTGCTGTACATCAGAGAACTGGAAAATGCCTAAAGATTATAGAAGAAGTCTCAATGCTTTTGAGTTGTGGTGCTGGAGAAGAGAAGTTAATATACCATGGACTGCTAAGAGAACAAACAGGTCTTTCCTGGAGTGGGTGAAAACAAGCTACTCCTTGGAGTCAAGAATTTTGAAGCTCCATCTGACATACAATGAACATTTTGCAAAGAGGGACCAGTCCTTGGAGAAGGACCTTATACTTGGTTAAGTGGAGGAACAGTGTAAGAAAGGAAAGCACTGTATGATACAGATTGACCCAGTGACTGAGGTAATCAGGGTAGGTGTGTCAGAAACAATGAAACAGGCTCAGTACAGAGTAGGGTGCAGAGTTTGGTAAGTAGGCTGAAAGCAGATAATACCAGAAAAATGTTTATATATATTTCATTGACTAGGCACAGGTATTTGATTATGTGTATCATAACAAATTATAGCTATTATTGGAAAGAATGACAACATAGAACACTTAATTGTGCTCATGGAAAACCTCTACATAGATCAAGAAGGATTTTTCCAAATGGAACAAGGCAGCACTTTATCACTTACAATCAGGAAAGTTGTGCATCAGGGTTTATTCTTTCTCTACACCTATTCAATCTGTACACTGAAAAATTTCTGCTGTTGTTGTTAGATGCTATTGAGTTGCTGAAGACACATGCCAACCATATTAACAATAAATCTGAACCTTACCCTATACTATGCCATCCTTAATCTTGCTGATATGCTTGAGCCCATGTTATAGTAACTGTGTCAACCATCTTACTGGAAGTCTTCCTCTCTTTATATGACCCTTCACCTTTTCTAACATGATGTCCTTTTTTTAAGGACTGGCCCATCCTGACAAGATACTCCAAGTATGTGGTATGAAGTTTTGCCATTCATGTCTCTAAGAGTACCCTGATTGCATTCTTTGTCCCCAAGACAGAGTTATCAGTTCTTTTGGCAGAGTATTGGAAATTTGATACGTTCTCCAACACTACAGCTCAAAGGCTTAGATTATTCTTTTGTGTATATAAAGTCACTGGAAAGACCATGGCTCGGATTTGGTACACCTTTGTGTGTAAATTCACATCCTTGCTTTTTAGCACTTAGGAGAGGTACTTGACAGGAGACTTTCCCGTTTAAATATGTCTTGATTTCCTGACTACTATTATCTTGTGTATTGATTCTGGATCCAAATAAAATGAAATAATTGACAACTTCAGTATTTTCTCCATCTATCAGAATGCTGCTTATAGGCTCAGTAATAAGGATTTTTTTATTTCAAGATTTTGAGAAGTAATCTATATTCAAGCTCTAGTTTTCGTCATCTGCATAATTCCAGAACTAGACTACATGAAGAAGAATCAGGACTGGAGGGATACCCATCAACAATCTGCATTATACAGAGTGCACAACCTTGTTTGCACAAAATGGAGAGGATTTCAAATATCTGCTGCAGAAGACCAAAGACTACATCTTTCAGTATTAATTACATTTCAATATAATGAAAACAAAAATTCTCACCACTGGACCAGTAGGGTAAAATAAAGATAAATGCAGATAATAATGAAGTTATCAAAAGCTTCATTTTACTTGGATCCACAATTAATTCCCATGGTAACAACAGTAAAGAAATTAAGACTATAATGAGTCTGATTCAGGCCAGGGTATTTTCAACTGAATATAAAATTTGGGCAATGAATAAAGACTAGAGAAGGATTGATGCCTTCAAAGTATGTCATTGGAGAAGATAGCTGAATATCCAATAGACTCAAAAGAATAAGCAAGTGTGTCTTGGATTAAGTGCACCTAGAGGGTTTATTAGAGGCAAAGATGGTAAAACTTTGTCTCCAATACTTTGAGAATGTTGTCAGGAGTTAATCCTTGGAATAAAACATCTATTGGGAAATGTGGAGGGCCCAAGAAAAAGAAGAAAACTCTCAATAAGATGGGATTGACACCATGACTGTAACAATGGGATCAAATAATGGGATCAGAGATGGAGAGGATGGCAACAGGATAAGACAAGATTCAATCTATTTTTCACTGGGTTGCTATCAGTTGAAGGTGACTTAATGACCCCTAACAATGTGCCATCGAGTCCCCTGCAACTCGTAGCAACTCTATGTACAACAGCTCAGAAGCCTGTCGTTTCCTGAGCCACTCTCACTGAGTCTAACCCATCTATCTTCGTTACCACAGTTACTGTATCAATTCATCTTATCCAGAGTTTTTCTCTCTTGCACTGTCCCTCTACCCCTCCAAGCATGATGTCCTTCTCCAAGGACTGGTCCCTCCTGGCCATGTGCCTCCAGTATGGAGAAACAGGATCCACAAAAGTTAACTCAGGGTGGATCAGAGACATGGGAGTAAAGCCCCAAACCATAAATTTCATCAGAGACACACTGGGATCAAGCTTAGGTGGCCTAGTCTATGGTATAAAGAGATGGCAAATTTCAGCCAGAAATGCACAATCTAGGGAAGATAAAATTGATGAATGGGACCTTCTAAAGACTAAATCCTTGTGGAAATAATAAAATTTCTCCAACAGAGTGAAAAGAAAACCTACTTATTGGGGAAAAACACTTGGCAATACCATTTCAGAAAAGGATTTCTTATCAAAAGTTTACAAAATCCTACAGGGTGGCCCCAAGGAAAAGACCAATAACCCTATTACAAAATGGGCAAAAAACATGGAAAGAATTTTCACAGAGGAAGATATTTGGATTGCAAACAGATATATGAAGAAATGCTCAAAATCACTGGCAATAAGAGAGATGCAAATAAAACCCACAATATGATACCACCTCTCTGCGGTAGCAATGGCAAAGTTTAACAGAACAGCAAGTAATAAAACAAACATTGGAGAGGATTTGGAGAGTAGAAAATCTTATACACTGTTGTGGGATTGTAAAATTGGAAGGCAGTTTGGTGTTTCTTCAGAAAGATGAACAGAGAAATTCCATGATCCAGCAATTCCACTGCATGGAATATACTCCAAGAGAATGAGAACTGAGATACAAATAGATACTTGTATATCAATGTTCATAGCAGTGTTATTCACCATTGCAAGAACATAAAAACAGCCCAAATGTTCAACCCCAATCAAATGGATTGAGAAATTATAGTACGTTCTCAAGATGAAATACTATGCAGTATGCAGGAGCAATGATTTTGTAAATTACTACGCTACTTGGGAGGGACTGGAGAGCATTATTCTAGTGAACTAACTCAGTCCTATGAGGACAAATGCTATATAACAACATTATTGTAGAACTAGATAACTAATAAAACCTGTATGAGGATCTAAGAGGAGGGAGGTGGGAACAGAAGGGAGAGGATGGGCAAGGTGGAGGGGGTGGCGGTGATTACAGGGTCGAACAGTTTGATAGGTAGCCCAGGAGACAGTTGTCAGAACAGAACAAGGAAACACTGCATGGTTCAAAATTGGAAAGGCTGTATAATAGAAAAGCATGTTCTCTCCATACTTTTTCAATATATGTGCAGAACAGATCATCTATGAGGCTAGGCTCAATGAGGAGGAATATGGCATTAGGTTTGGAGACCCATCAAAAACCTATGCTAAGTAGATGACACAACTTTCCTTGCTGAAACTGAGAAGGACGTGAAGCACTTGTTACGGAAGGTCAAGGACTTCAGCCTTCAGTGTGGAATAAAGTTCAACATAAAGAAAACAAGATTCTCACCATTGGGATGATTGGCAGCATCATGATAGACAGTGAAGAGATTGAGATTGTTAATTCCTTCAGCTCATTTGGTTCCAAAATCAGCACTCTTGGTACCATCAACCATGAAATCAAAAGACGAATTGCAATGGGAAAGTTTGCTGTCTGGGACCTCTCCAGAGTACTGAAAAGCAAAGATTAAGTTTGGAGACTAAGGTGTGCATGATCCAAGCCATAGGCTTCACAATTACTTGCTGTGTCTGAAAACTGGATAATGTCTAGGGATAACAGAAGGAGAATTGATGCCTTTGAGCTGTGTTGCTCAAGAAGAGTATTGGATCAACTGTTAGAAAACAAACATTTTCATCCTAGAGAAGATGAAATGAGGCTTCTCTTTGGAGACAAGGATTCTGAAGTTTTGGGCATGTTGCAAGGAGAGACCAGTCCTTAGAGAGGGACATTATGCTTGGAGAGTGGAAGGACAGTGTAAGAGATCAATGAGATGGATTGATTAAGTCGCTAGGGTAATAGAGGTAGGTGTGTCAGAGACAATAAAGTTGGCACATGATAAAGCAGTGTTCATAGCTGTTGTACATAGGGTTATTATGAGTCACAAATGACTCGATGGCACTTGGCAACAACAACAACTACTACTACTATTACTAACACTACTACTGCTAGCTACTTTATAGCCAGTGTAATGCATCTTCTTATTTCCTGACTGCTGGTACCAAGAGAGTTAATTGTGGATCCAAGCAATTTGAACCTGTTGACAGTTTCAGTCTCCTCTCCATCCATCATGATACTGACTATTGGCCAAGTGGTAAGAATCTTTGTTTTCCTGACATCAAGATGCAATCAATGCCAAAGGCTACATTTCTTCATCTTCTGCAACAAGTGCTTCAAGTTCTCCTCCCATTCAGCAAGATTGTGTCATCTGCATAACACAATTTATTGATGAGTCTCCCTCCAATCCTGACCATACTCCTCTTCACAGAGTCTACTTTCTCTGATAATTTGCTCAACATAGATTAAATAGGTATGGAGAAGAGTATAATCCTGACACACTGCCTTTTCAATTTTAAACCATGCAGGTTTCCCTTGCTCTGTTCTCCCAATAGCCTTCTGGTCTAGGTACAGATTCCAAATGAGCACAATTAAGTGCTCTGGGATTCCCATTGCACCAGGAAACTCTGCAATTAGGGCCTCTCCAAATTATTTAAAAAATTACGTCAGTTTGAAGATTAAGGTGCATCTGAGTCAGGTCATACATAGTCTTTGAATCACTTGATCTGAGAGCTAGACAATAAATAAGGATGACAGAAAATAATTGACACTTTTGAAGAAACAGCTGTGTTAGAATAGATTTCATGCACAGCCAAGAGAACTAACAGCTATGTCTTGGAGAGGGTGCAGCTGGAGTATTCTTTGGAAGCAAAAATGATGAGCTTTCACCTCACATATTTTGAGCATACTTCTAGGAGGCGGGTTGTTCCTTGGAGAAGAACATGATGCTGGAAGATTAGAGGGTCGGTGAAGGAGAGAAAGACCTTCACCCAGATGTATTGAGAAAGTGACTGCCACAATTGGCTCTTGTGTTTCAGGAAGTATGAGGACAGCACAGGATAGAACATGGTTCAGATCTGTTGTTCATAGGATCACCATGAGTTGAACTCAACTTGAGGGCACCTAACAACAACAACCAGTTTAGAGCCAGACCAACCAACCAACTAATCAAACAAAAGTGAAAATAAACCAGCTTTTACCCATTTGACTCACTGCATTCCCACATAATTTTTAAATAGAATAGTGTTCCATAGGGTTTTTAGTGGCTGACTTTTCAGAAGCAGATTGTCAGGACTTTTTTCCAATATGTCATTGTGTCCATTTGAGCAAGTAACCTTTTGGTAGCAGTTAGGTTCTTAATCATTTGTTCCTCCTAAGGACTTCTTTAGGGTGAAGTAATATGCAGTCCTCATAGTGTGTGTAAAACAATTTATTCTGTGATGTGTGCCCGGAAATTATATATGCAAACATGATTTCAGTGTGTGCTCACTTGTAAGCACTAACCTTGAATAAACCTCTTCCTCACCACCTAGTAAATAGGTTTGAACAGATTGTTGAGCTACTATCAGCTGGAATTGCTAACAATCACTGAGAGCTTCCAACCTCATTAATTATGTGTTCAAAATTACAACATTTGGTACACTAAGAATTGCTAATTATGCCCAGATCCTAACCTTAATTTTCCTTTTCATTATGATTTCTTCATCATGTGCTACTGTCTGAGTAAGCCGCTTATCTCTCAATATCTCCACTTGCCTAACAGATGTCCTGTCTCTAAACAGATGTTGGCACTTCCTACGTAGAAGCCATCATGCTTGAAAAAGAAAAGCGATAATTAAGTTCATCATGTGGAAAACATTTCAGAGAAATATCCTATCCTCTCTTCGGAATGGTCTCCTCCTCAAATACTCCCCCCTCAATGAAAGCCTAAAGGAACAAATAAAAATTAGAGGTAGCACTGAGTTTATCTCTTTCTTCCTTTCAGTTTTCCTCCTTTCTAGTCTTCAGATTCTCTCAACAACTTTATTTTTCTTTCTTTTCTCGTAGTTTAAACTATGAGAATTCAATTCATTGGAAGAATTCATATTTCACACTTAAGTTCGAGAGAAGTAGGATAAATTGCACATAACTATTCTTCTCCATCTTAAAATACTGTTCACATTTTATTGAAATAAATAAAACATAATCATATAGCATGACATGACTTGAATTGATAATTTCCTTTACACTTCCACAATTTACGTAGAAATGAAAGATAGTGAAATTGGAAATAAAAGAGTGATAATTGAAAAGAAGTGGCAAGCAGATGTAATGCAATCCAGAAGGCACATGGTAAGAAGCCATTAGCTGCTCTGAGGCACAAGGATAGGCAGTCTCCTCTCATGTGGTTAACTGCCTCTGGAAACCCACTGGAGGGTCAGCTATGGCTCACTTTTGACTCTACAGTACACAACCACCACCACCAATTGAAAACTAATTTATAAATCTCCTTTGGATTCTGAGAATTCCTCAGTTTACCAATTTTAAACTTAATAAATAGTAAAACAATAAAAATAAACAAATTACAGCCCCAAAGAATTTTCTAAATCAGCTTAATGAATAATGATACAATTATTAATATAAAACAAATTATGGCCCTCAATATTTTCTAAATCAGCTTCCTCATTCCTTGGATAGGAAATAAATAAAACAACTTCTGATAGATGCTGTTGTTGTTAAGTGCCGTCGAACCATAGATGACTCATAGTGACCCTATGAAGGAAAGACCTGAACACTTGCATAACTTTCATTGTTTCTCCAAGTTCATAGGGTTTCTGGAGGCAAGCTGTTTTGAAAGTGGATGCCACTCCTGTTTTTAAGCTTGATTTGATTAGGGAGCTCCACCAAACACTGCCCACCATGGGTAACTATTTTCGCATTTGATTCATCAGTGTCACAGTGTTC
Source organism: Elephantulus edwardii (assembly GCF_000299155.1). Lineage (NCBI taxonomy): Eukaryota > Metazoa > Chordata > Mammalia > Macroscelidea > Macroscelididae > Elephantulus > Elephantulus edwardii. The sequence goes on along the minus strand of NW_006399808.1, from coordinate 16,092,993 downwards.
AGCATCACAGCAACCACAAATTACCTCTGTACAGTAAATGGACAGACCAGTGCTATGCCACTTAGAAGAATGTCTGATCAAAAACAATTAAACCCAAGCTTGAGGGTCACAGATTAAAATCACTCACCTTTGGCTTGGTAGCATCACTTTCTGTCCTCTAGGCCAACAGCTCTCTCTATGTTGTTGTTGTTAAGCGCTCTAGAGTTGTAGATGACTTCTAGTAACCCAATGAACAAAAGATCTGAACACTAGTATAACTTTCATCGTTTCTCCAAGTTCATAGGATTTCTGGAGGCAAGCTGTTTCAGAAATGGCTGCCACTCCTGCTTCCAAGCTTGTTCTGATAAATAGGTCATGATTTATATAAGGACCTCAAACTACGCAAAAAACACATTTATGTTTTCCAGCAGTTTAACATTTTTATTTAGAAATTGTTGAACTAAAAGAATTGTGTATTTAAGATGATATTCGTTTACAGTCTATTTCATTACAGACTTTTTTCCTCAACTAATATGTATTTCCTTTTTTATATGCCGGATACTTCGTAGTCAGAGTTATTGATGAAAGCTTAGGTTTGATAACTGTCAGGGCTCAAATTTTGGATTCTTTTCCAAGCATTTGTGTAACCTTGGACAAATGATCTAACTTCTCAAGGTTTCCCTTTTGCCTTTCAGTCCCTGAGTTGTGTATATGATAAACACATATGCCTGCTAACAGAAAAGGTGAAGTGTTAAGGTTAGTTAGTTGTACTACTGGGAGCTTATTTCTGGAAAATCATAAATTGAAAATTCTATGGAACATAATTCTACTCTGATACACTTGGAGTTACCATGCATCAGAATCAACCCAATAGTAACTCATGTTGGAAAAGTGAAGCACTTGAAACAGTGCTTGCCTCATACAGTAAACATTCAATACCATGAGCCGTTATTCTTTTTTATGAACCAATAAAATGCATTTTGTAGAATACTTGCATAACTTCTAATAAAGTAGGATATACAAAATAAAAATGGAATAAAATTATGAAGATTGAGTGGAGTAAGACTAAAGCACTATTTGTTTTACATATAATTATTGAAAAATCATGGAGTTTAGGATTCATTTGCTCAGAGAGTACTTCTGATGAATCTCTTTAAGTGCTTTATTTAGATTCTTAATAACCTATAGTAAGATGTTTAATCTGTTAGAAGATGCAAAGACTGAATGTGCCTTAGAAACAAAAATTGTGAGACTTTGTCTCTCATACTTTTGTGTGTTGTCAGAGGCCAGCCCTTGGAAAAAGGCATCATGTTGGGAAAGGAAGAGTGTCAGAAAGGAAGGGAAAGCCCCTCAACATTATGAATTGGTCCAGTAACTGTAAAATGGGTTTAATTAAGCACAGTGGAGATTACAAGGGTGGTGCAGGACCAGTGAAGTTTCAATCTACTCTATGTAAAGTCATTATGATTCATAGGCAATTTAACAGCATCAAACAACAACTAGAAGCTGGAGAATGACCTTAGAGTTTCTGTCTACTTTAATCTCAGGATCATGTTAAATATATGCAACTGTAAGAAATTATGAAAAGTTATTGACTCAAAGAATAATAATGGCATAAATTAGGGTTTCTAAATTCTTTTTTCCTCTGATGATCTTTGTGGTTTTCTGTTTTACCTCTACATCTCTAATCCATTTTGAATTGTATTTGTGTACAGTTATTGTTGTTGTTAAGTGCCATCTAAATGAGTGTGACTAAGAACAAAGGATATGAAACCTGTTCCAAAGCTATTGTAATTTCACTAGTATTCATAATGTTTTCAAAGTTCTGTTATTTAAGAACTAGGTGCCAATCCTGCTTCCAAGTCTGTCTTAATCTGGGGGCTCTACCAAACCCTGCTCACCATGGGTAATCCTTATGGCATTTGACATACCAGTGGCACAGCTTTCAGCAACACCAAGTTATCTCAGTATGACTGAAGAAAGAATATGGCAGTTGCCCCACCACCCCCAAGTTTGATCACTTCCTGAGAAACTTGATAACATCTAAACTGGTCATATCAAAGACAGAGTAGACAATGGATCCTGATAAGAGTCTGAGCTTGGAAAAAAGGTGCTAAAACCTAACTTAATTAACATGTCAAATTCCCCACAGCACCAATTGGATCCTGTCTGCATGCCATATGGCTAGGTCACTTAGTGTCCCTCTCAGGCCCACAATAAAGGTCTGTTCCTTTCTTGGGAGTAATTCCTTTCTTTATTTCTCTCCCTTGCGCCCTTCCACTCTTTTTTTCTTTTTATATCTAACAATGACAGTGACAGACAAGTGCTGTACCACTTAGAACAATGTACTTCCCAAACACAACACCAACTTTTAAATGCAAAGGCCCACTTACAGCTGATTATAAACTAATTCCAGAAGACCAATCAGCTTACATTCAATTGTTAATGAAATAAAAACCAAACCAAAATAACAGACAGTTTACACCAAACTTCAAAACAACCTAACCTCCAAAATCCAAAAGCTTCACAGAGGACCCTCCAAACTGGAATTTTGTATTTCAAGTGTGTTGTAAAACCTTAGTTGTTTTTCTGAAGGTAGATATCCAGCTTCGCCATTTTTTGGAAGGTGATTTTGTTTCCCCATTTAATGGTTTTTGTTTCCTCATGAAACATCAATTGTCTGTAGGTAGTTGGGTTGATTTCTAGACTCTCATTTCTATTACATTGATCTGTATGCCTACTATTGTACTAATCCCACGCTGTTTTGATTACTATGACTATGTGGTAGGTTTAAAGATCAGGAAGTGTGCCTCCTACTTTGCTTATTCTGCCGTGGTTTTTATTTCCCTTTCCAAAAGAAATTGGAAATTTTCTATTCTATTCTATCTCCCTAAAGTGTGATATTGGAATCTATATAGAAATTGGATTGAACCTTTAGATCATGTTTGGTGGGATTGTCATTTTCATAATGTTGAGTCCTCCTCCTATCCAAGAACATATAATATTTTTTCTATTTGACTAGATCTCTTGTTTCCTATATTTTTTTTGTTTCTTCGTGCCCTCAAGTTAGACCCATTGCAACCTTATAAACAAGTGATCTGAACTCGATCCTATCCTGTGCCATTCTCATAGTCATATGCAAGCCCGTTGCTGCAGTTACTGCGTCAATATATATTAGGTTGAGGGTCTTCCTTCCACCCCCCCCCCTTCCCCCAGTCTTCTATACTCCCAAGCCTGATGTCTCTCTTTAAGGCATTAGTTTTCCTAGCAACATGCCCAAAGTGTGAGATGTTTTTTTTGTTTTTTGCCTCCTAGGGGCACTATGGCTGCACCTTCTCCAAGACATATATGTTTGTTCTCATGGCAGGCCATAGGATATTCATCACTCCTCTCTGTTACCATAGCTCAAAGGCATCAATTCTTTTCTGTCATCCTTATTCACTGTCTATCTCTCAGATAAAAAGAAAATGATCAGAAAGAACATGGCCTGAATTAGGATCATCATAATCCTAAAAGTGACATCATTCTCTTCAATAATTTGGAGAGGTTCCTGACCGCAGATCTTTCCTAGTGCAATAAATCTCCTGATATCCTGACTGCTTGTGCCAAAGGTGTTGAATGTGGATCCAAGGAAGATGAAGCTATTGACAGTTTCAATCTTTTCTCCATCTATTATTACGGTGCCTACTGGTCCAATGGTGAGAAATTTTGTTTTCTTGATATTTAGATACAATCTATATTGAAGGCTGTTTTCTTTGATGTTCTGAAGCAAGCATTTTAAGTTATTCTCACTTTCAGCAAGCAAGGTTGTGTCACCCGTGTAACTTAGGTTATTGATGAGTATTCCTCAGTTCCTAATGCCACATTGTTATGCTTAGAGTCCAGCTTCTCAAATAATTTTTCAGCATACAGATTGAATAGGTATGAAGAGAGGGTACAACTCTGACACACACTATGTAATGTTCCCTTGTTCTGTTTGCACATCAGTCTTTTGGTCTAGGCATAAGTTCTCATAAACACACATTAAGTGTTTTCTGAGATTAGTGTTCTTCATAAGGTTATCCATAATGTGTTATGATCCACAAAGTCAAATGCATAGTCAATCAAGCACAAATAGACATTCTTCAGGTATTCTTTGCCTTCAGCCAGGATCTATTTGACATCAGCAATGATATTCCTAGTACCATGCTCTATTGTTATTAGGTGCCATCTTGTCGTATATGACTCATATTGATGCTATGAAACAAAGACCTGAACACTTGTATAACTTTACTCATTCCTCGAAGTTCATAGAGTTTCCAGAGGCAAGCTGTTTCTAAAGTGGATGCCACTCCTGATTCCAACCTTGTTTTAATTGAGGCGCTCCACAAAACACAGTCCACCATAGGTAAACATTAGCACATTTGACCTATCAGTGTCACAGTGATTAGCATCACAGCAGCCAAGAGTTACCCCTATACAGCAAATGACTGACCAGGGCTATACCACTTAGAAGAATGTTTGACCAAAAACAATTAAAACCAGGCCTGAGGGCTGCAGATTAAAATCACTCACTTTTAGCTTGGTAGCATCACTTTTTGTCCACTAGGTCAACTGAGCACTCTCTATGTTGTTGTTGTTAAGTGCCATCGAGTTATAGATAATACAAAGCAACCCTATGAATGAAAGACCTAAACAATTGTATAAATTTCATTGTTTCTCCAAGTTCATAGTTACTGAAGTTAAGCTTTTTTGTGACTATATTCCTCAAATGAGGAAGCAAAGAAGTTAAACATTTATACTTTAAAGCTAAAACTCCAAAATGAGAAATAAAGAAATGAAATTAAAATTTTACATTTTATCAATAGTAATGGTTAATGAGTCTAGCAATTGATAATTATGATTCATCCTTTTTTGTTTTTAAAATCTTTGGGTTTTTTTTACATTTAGAAACAATACTTAGTATGTTATGTGCATTTCAAATATCAACTAAATTCCTGTAGCATTTAGTTTTATTTTTGCTAGATGTTGTTGACAAAACTTGTTATGATCCACACAGTCCAATGTTTCTGCATAGTCAATAAAGAACAAATAGACATTCTTTTGGTATTCCTTACTTTCAGTCAGAATCCATCTGACATTAGCAATAATATCCCTGGTGCCACAACCTCTTCCAAATCCTGCTTGAACTTCTGGCAGTATCCTTTCTATGTACTGTTCTAGCTGTTTTTGAATTATTTTCAGCAATATTTTGCTTGCATATGATATTAATGAGACTGTTTGATAGTTGCCACATTTAGTTAGATCCCTTTTCTTGGGAATGGAGAGGAATATGGACTTCTTCCAATCTGTTGGCCATATGGCTATCCTCCAAATCTCCTAGCATAGACTAGTGAGTGCATCCAAGGCTGCATCTGTTAATTAAAACAAGTCAATTGGTATCCCATTGATTCCTAGGGTTTTCTTTTTTGTCAATACCTTTAATGCAGCTTCCACTTCCTTCCTCATTACCATTGGGTCCTGTTCATATGGTACTTCCTGAAATTTTTCAGTTCAACCAATTCTTTCTGGTACAGATTCTGTGTATTCACCCCATATTCTTTTGGTGCTTTCTAGGTAATTCAATTATATTGCCCATAGACTCTTTCAACATTGCGGCATGAGGCTTAAATTTGTTTTTCAGTTCTTTCAGCTTGAAAAATGCAGTGTGAGTTCTTCCCTTTTTGTTCTCCAACTCCAGTTCTCTGCACATTACATTATAATAATTTTCTTTGTCCTTCTGAGATGTTGTACCGCAATCTTTAGGATCTCTTCTGACATCTATTTTGATTTTTTCTTTCTCCTCCATTTTTGTAATGACCTTTTGCTTTCTTCATGGATGATATCATCCCACAACTCATCTGGTCTTCAATCATTGGTGTTTAGTACCTTAAACCTATTCTTAAGATGATCTTGAAATTCAGATAGAATTGATTCAAGACCACATATTGGTTCCTGGGGACTTATTTTAATATTCTTCTTCCTCAGTTTGAACTTGGATGTGAGTAATTGATGATCTGACCCACAGTCTACTCAGGCCTAACTTTGACTGCTGATATTGAGCTTCTCCAGTGCAATCTCAGAGCACTTAGTTGTGCTCGTGTGGAACCTACACCTGAACTAGGAGGATGTTGTGCAAACAGAACAGCAGAACACTGCATGGTTTAAAATTAGAAGGGTGTGTTCCATGGCTGTATTTTCTCTCCATACCTATTTAATCTGTACCCTTAGCAAATTATCCAAAATGCTGGACTCTATGAAAATGAGTGTGGCATCAGAATTGGAGAGAGAGCCATTAATAAATAACCTGCATTATGCAGATGACACAACTATATTTGCTGAGAGTGAGGAGTACTTGAAGTACTTGTTGTAGAAAATGAAGGAATGCAGCCTTTGGTATGAATTGCATCTCAATGTCAAGATAAATATTCTTACGACTGAACATACAGGCAGCATCATGTTGGAAATAGAGGAGACTGAAACTGTCAAAAAGTCTATATTGCCTGGAAAAACAATTAACACCTTGGTACCAACAGTCAAGAAATAAGGATATGCATTGTACTGGATAAACCTGCAGTTAAGGACTTCTCCAAATTATTGAGGTGTAATGATGGTTTGAGGAGTAAGGTACATCTGACTCAGGCCATGATCTTTCCGATTACTTGCTGTGAGCTGGATGATTAATAAGGATGACAGAAAAAAAAATAATTAACACCTTTGAGCTGAGGGGTTAGAGAAGAGTACTGAACATCCCATGGACTGTGGAAAGTCAAGGATTACAGCCTTCAATATGGATGGAAGCTCAATATCAAGAAAACAAATATTCTCGCCACTGGGCCAATTGACAGAAGAGATTGAGATTATAAACAGCTAAACTTCATTACAGAAAAGCTAGGAACAACAGTAGAAGTCTTAATCCACAACATAAACAGTCTTCCCAGTATCCTGGAAAACCTACAACCAGGAGAAGA
>NW_006399808.1:16079729-16084628 GCF_000299155.1 Elephantulus edwardii | reverse complement strand
GGGAAGAAGAACAAACTGGGGAGGAGGGTGGAGAGAATGGTGCGGCAATGAAGGAGTGAAAGCCCAGCATCCCTGTGAATGTTCATTGAAACTATTAAAATTTAATACTAATAAAAAAACAAACTAAAAAAAATAAACAGCTTTAGTTTGCTTGACTCCACAATCAATACTCTTGGCACCAGCAGCCAGCAAATTAAAAGACATATTTTGTTTGGAAAGTCAGCTGTCAGAGATCTCCCCAAGTACTGAAGAGCAATGATGTCAGTCTGGAGACTAAGGTAAGCCTTATGCAGTCTACGGTCTTTGCAATCACTTGCTATGCATCACAGAGCTGGTCAGTGACTAGGCATGACAGAAGAATTGATGTCTTTCAGCTGTGGTGTTGGAGAAGGACTTCATGCTTTGGAGGGTGAAGGGACAGAGCAGTAGAGGAAGACCATCAATTACATGGATTGCTTCAATGACTAGGGTAATTGGGGTAGGTGTGCCAGAGACAGTAAGATTGGCACAGGAGAGAGCAGGGTTACATAGGGTCATTATGAGTCACAGGCAATTCAACGGCAAATAACAACAAGGACAGTAATTGTTATGTGCTGTCTAGTTGCCTGAGACTCATTGTGATTCTATGCACAAAAGCCCTAAATCCTGCCTTATCTTGAGCCCATTATACTGACTCTGAATCCCCCCTCCCCCATTCCTCTAGTTACTGAGTCAATCCATTTTCATCCATGGCCTCCTTCTTCTGCACTGTCCTTCAACTCTTCCAAGCACGGTGATATCCTTCCCCATGGATTGCTCCCTCTTGGCAACATGCCCAAAGTATGTGAGATAGAGCTTTAAAATCCTTGTCTCCAAGAAGAAACTTGATTTTATCCTCTCCAAGAAGTTCTATTTATTGTACGCGGGGTTCAATGCTCTTCTTCAGCATCATGGCTCAAAGGTATCAATTATTTTTCTGTCACCCTTAATTATTGTCTGTTTCTCTGATGCATAACAAATAATTGCAAAGACCATGGCATGCATAAAGCACACCTTAGTCTCTAGATTGAGATCATTGTTCTTCGGCACTCTAGAGAAGTCCTGGACAGCAGTTATTACCAGGGCAATTCATCTAATAATTTCCTGAATATTGGTGCCGAGAGTGCAGGTTGTGGACCTGAGCAAACTGAAATTATTAACAATCTCAATCTCTTCTCCATCTATCATGTTATTGCCATTTGGCCCAGTGGTGAGAATCTTTGCTTTCTTAATGTTAAGCTTCAATCTATATTGAAGACTGCAGTTCTTAAGCTTCTACAGCAAAGGCTTAGATCCTCTTCAGTTTCACCAAGCAAGGTTGTGTCATTGGCTATTACTGAAATATGAGATAAAATTAATTATCTTCCCATGTCACAGTATCATGGGAAGCATGAAGTATGCTGTTGTCATTGTGTGTGCTATTGAGTTGGAACTGATCCATAACCAACCCTCCAGTAGATTTTAAGAGGCAATAAGTTGCATGGGAAGAGATTGCCTACCCTTTATCCACAGAGCATCTGGTAGATTCTAACTACATGTCATTGAAATTGCAGAGTAACTTCTTATTACCAGGCCACCAGTGCTCTCAGAAGTATGCCGTTGGGATATTATCCTGATTTCTAAGTTTTTTAAAAGAAAATACCTTCTTTGCTTATAAGATAAAAACAGAGAAATTGTTTTGGGTCATCTGTTATGTGTTAGGCACATAAGCAGGAGACTTGAGCAGTCATAAGTAAATTATACCTGGATTTTTGGTTTTTTACATTTTTTAAAATTCTATTTTATTTTACTTTCTTTGAATATATGACTTCTTATAAAACTAAGTTTCACTGAAAGTATGGTTTTCAGAGTTTTCATCAACTCAAATATTCAAGAAATTAAGCATGAGTATTGTTCTTGTTGTTATTTGCCATCGAGTTGCCTGCAACTCAAAGCATCACTATGTACAACAGCCCTAAACCCTGACCTATCCTGTGCCAACTTCGCTGTCTCCAACACAAAATTCCCCATTACCCCAGTCGCTGAATCAATCCACTTTATAGAGGGTCTTTTTCTCTTGTGCTGTCCCTCCACCCTCCCAAATATGACATCTTTCTCCAAGGACTGGACCCTCCTTGCAACATATCCAAAGTATGTCAGATGAAGCTTCAGAATCCTTGCTTCCAAGGAGCAGCCCAGCTTCACCCTCTCCAGGACAAACCTGTGTGTTTTCTTAGCAGTCCATATTACACCACAACTCAAAGGCATCAATTCTGCTTCTATCCTCCCTAGTCATTGTCCAGCTTTCTGTCACATAGCAAGTGATTGTAAACACCCTGGACTGTATCAGACACACCTTAGTCTCCAGACTGACATCATTACTCTTCAGTACTTTGGAGAGGTCCCTAACAGCAGCCTTTCCCATCAAAATTCACCTTTTAATTTCCTGGCTGCTAGTGCCAAGAGTGTTGACTGTAAAACCAAGCAAACTAAGGCTTTTAATAATCTCAATCTCTTCACCATCCATCTGGATGCTGCCAATTGGCCCAGTGGTGAGAATTTTTGTTTTCTTGATATTGAGTCTCAACCCGTGTTGAAGGCTATACAGTCCTTGACTTTCTGCAGCAAGTGCTTCAGGTCCTCTTCAGTTTCAGCAAACAGGTTTGTGTCATCTACATAACACAGATGCTTGATGAATTTTCCTCCAATCCTGATGCCACATTTCTTGTCATATATATAGCTCAGCCTCCCAGATATAATCTGTTCTGCATATAGATTGAAAAATTGTGAGTATAGCTGTGTTTATTTTCATTGTTGTTGTTCTTATGTGCCATCGAGTTGCTTGCAACTCATAGTGACCCTACAACAGCCTTAAACTCTATTCTGTCCTGTGCCAATCGCACTGTCTCCAACCTACCCATCCCAATTACCCCAGTCACTGAATCAAACCACTTCATAGAGGGCCGTCCTCTCCTGTGTTGTCCCTCCAACCTCCCAAGCATTATGTCCCTCTCCAAGGACTGGTCCCTCCTTACAGCATGTCTGAATTATGTCAAACAAAGCCTCAGAATCCTTGCTTCCAAGGAGTTGCCCGGTTTAACCCTTTCCAGGATGAATCTGTTTGTTTTCTTAGCAGTCCATAGTGTATTCAATAATTTTCTCAGGCACCACAGATCAAAGGCATCAATTCTTCTTCTATCCTCCCTAGTCATTGTCCAACTCTCTGACCCATAACAAATGATTGCAAAGACCATGGCCTGTATCGGATGCCCCTTGGTTTCCAGAGAGATACCATTGCTCTTCAGTACTTTGGAGACATCCCTAACAGCAGATTTTCCCATCTAAATAAGTTTTTTAATTTTCTGTCTACTGGTGCCAAGAACGTTGACTGTGGAGCCAAGCAAACTAACTCAACTATACACAATCTAAATCTACCCACTAATCCATGGAAAAAATGTGGGCAATCTCCTCCTATGTGAGTTATAGTCTCTGAAGACTCACAGGAGGGTCAGTTGTGAATTGGTTCCAACTTGATAGCATATAATAACAAAATTGTGCTGCTAACTCCAAAGTAATACTTCTTTGGCAGTTTAAATCCACTGAGACCTCCATGGGAGAAACGATGGGCAATCTTCTCCTGTGGGATTTATAGCCTCTGAAAAGATGATGAAGGGTCAGCTATGAGTTACTTCCAACTCTTTGTCAATGGACGAGTGAGTGATCCAGAATATAGCCTGATGTTAAGTCACCTATTTTGCCCCTTGAATCTGCACACTTTGAAGAACACTCATGCACAATGAACAATTTACATATACCATTGCTGGCCTAGAAAGTATACACATCTGAGTCAGATACTTTCATAGCAATGTTGCTACTACCATATCTATCAGCAGTGTATGTCAGAAGATTGTTCTGATCATTACTTAGACTTGTTTTAGGTAAGTATTGTCTCTGCTTTCACCTTTTTCAAATGAAGTAACATATACTTAGCAGTAAACAGAGAGAGGTAGGTAGTAATTGAAAAATATTTTTAACAATATATTACATGGAAATCATAGTGAAATAAAGACATGGAGTCAAATTTAGTTTCTTTTCTGCACTGTGAATAATGTACTAAAATGATTGCAAGTATCTCAGCTAAAAAAAAAAGATTGCAAAATACCTAGTACAATATTTGTCATGAAAACAAAAGTAAGGCTTTACCCTTCATAATTGCTCTCAGTATTTAGTGAATAACAAAACCAAAGTAAAAATACAGTAAAAACATTATACTCAGCTGACTTTAAAATCTTTTGTAAATCTACTCTGCTTTAGAAAATGAGAAGAGGGATACAAATGCTTGCTGTGTTTGCCAAGTGGTATAGAGACACAAGAGCTGACTTGTCCAATTTACAGAGAAACTGACCTATAAGTCAGGTTTTTTCATCAACCCTCTCATTTTACTCCTCTTGTTTCTCTTTAGCACTGGTGTTTCCATCCCTCTGTGTATATATTTATACTTAATAAAATTATGTCCCACTACTCTTATCTCTAACTGACAGAATGGCAATGTTTTCTCCCATTTTCTAAATTTTTTTACACATGATTTTAATAAGTTAATTTGTTAATGTTTTGTTTTAATTTCAATTTTTTTATGGCTTTGGGTGAATTTAAGAACAGTAGAGTGCCCCTCAGTACTGCTACTGAAAAGTTATATTTCCACATATCTAAGAGAAATCATACAAATTATGATTTGTGAATCCCAACAAATTACGGCTAGCATTGAGAAGAATGAGAATTCCAGAACATTTAATTATGTTTATTCAAAAGTTATTCCTAGATCAAGAAGATGTTGTTTGAGTAGAGCAAGGGAACACTACATAGTTTAAAATCAGGAAATCTGTGTGTTAGGATTGTATTCTT
>NW_006399808.1:16044954-16079479 GCF_000299155.1 Elephantulus edwardii | reverse complement strand
CCCCCCTTGAAAGTCTGTTTTAATTGTCCAATTGTCACAGTGCTTGTCAAAGCCAGTTCTGATTAATCGTCAGTGTGTCCTTTGCCATTCCCTATCACTCCTCCCTGAGAGAGACTTCACCCTGATTCATAAGGAAAAGGGGATGGTGTATTTGCTTAGCTACTTCCTGCAGAAAAGGGACGCTGAAGTTTTCAGGGGGAAGATCTTCTCTCACTACTCTAACGGGCCCCTTTGGCAACAGGAAACACATAGACCATTATGGAGATTGATTTTGGAATTTAGATGCACTGTTATTAATTGTGCTTAGCTGTGCATGTTCATATCCTTGAAGATGTATCATGGAAGTGTTGCAGCCTAGAAGACACAAATTTAACTAACAAGTTAAAAATACATGAGTCAAAAATTTAAAAGCAATAATATTCCAGAAAATGAGGAATTCTTGAAACACTTGCTACAGAAGATAAAAGACTACAATCTTCACTATAGATTACAGCTTAACATCAAGAAGACAAAAATACTCACCACTGGACCAATAATCAACATCATGATTGAAATTGTCAATAGCTTCATATTACTTGGATCCACAATCAACACCTTTGGTAGCAGCACTAAAGAAATCAGGAGATAAATTACACTGGGCAAGTCTGCTGTCAGGGACCTCTACAAACTATTGAGGAGCCATGACATCAGTTTGAAGACTAAAGTGCACCTGATTCAGTCCGTGGCCTTTTAAAATCACCTTCTATATATCCAAAAGCTGGACAATGAATCAAGATGACAGAAGAAGGACTGGTGCCTGTGACTTATTGTGTTGAGGAAGAATACAGAATATCTCATGGACTGCCAAAAGAATAAACAAATGTCTTGAAGAAAATAGATCAGCCAGAATGTTCCTTGGAGGCAAAGATGACAAAGCCACATCTCACATACTTCAGACATGTTACTAAGAGAGACTGTTCTTTGGAGAGAGACATCATGTTGGGAAATGCAGAGGGTCAGCAAAAGAGATGACAACTCTTGATTAGATGGATTGACACAATATCTACAGCAATGTGTTCAAGTATGTCAGAAATGATGAAAGTGACACTAGATAGAAAATGTTCAAATTTGTTTTTCATAGGTTTGCTACGTGTCACATGTGACTCAATGGCACCCAACCACAAGAGTGATCATTGTAATTGTTGTTGTTGTTATGTGCCATCGAGTCATTTGCGACTCATACCGACCCTATGCACAACAGCCCTAAACCCTGCTCTATCCTGTGCCAATCGCATTGCCTCTGACACACCCATCCCGATTACCCCAGTCACCGAATCAATCCATCTCATAGAGGGTCTTCCCCTCCTGTGTTGTCCCTCCACCCTCCCAAGCATGATGTCACTCTCCAAGGACCCGTCCCTCCTGGCAACATGTCCAAAGCATGTCAGACGAAGCCCCAGAATCCTTGCCTCCAAGGAGTAGCTTGGTTTAATCCTCTCCAAGATGAATCTGTTTGTTTTCCTGGAGGTCAATGGTACATTCAGTACTCTTCTCCAGCACCACAGCTGAAAGGCATCAACTCTCCTTCTGTCCTCCCTAGTCATTGTCCAACTCTCTGATGCATAACAAGCGATTGCAAAGACCATGGCCTGTATCAGGTGCACCTTAGTCTCCAGAGAGACACCGTTGCTCCTGAGTACTTTAGAGAGGTTCCTAACAGCAGACTTTCCCATTACGATACGCTTTATGATTTCTGGACTGCTGGTGCCAAGAGTGTTGACTGTGGAGCCGAGCAAACTGAAGCTGTGAACAATCTCAATCTCTTCGTCATCCATCCTGACACTGCCAGTTGGTCCAGTGGTGAGAATCTTTGTTTTCTTGACATTGAGCCTCAGTCCATACTGAAGGCTGCAGTCCTTGACCCTTTGCAGCAAGTGCATGAGGTCCTCCTCAGTTTCAGCAAGCAGGGTTGTGTCATCTGCATAACGCAGATTGTTAATAGATCTTCCACCAATCCTGATGCCACAATTCTCCTCATAGAGCCCAGCCTCCCGGATAATCTGCTCTGCATACATGTTGAAAAAATATGGAGACAGGATGCATCTCTGGCGTACACCCTTCCCAATTTTGAACCATGCAGTGTTACCCTGCTCTGTTCTGACTAGTAGTGCATAATAGTAGTAAATGCTTAACAATTAAGGAAAAACAACTAATGTGAAGTTGATGTCAAATTATTTATCTAAAATCTATCTATCTATCTATCTATCTATCTATCTATCTATCTATCACCTATCTATCTATCTATCTATCTATCTATCTATCTATCTATCTATCATCTGTCAGTGAGGTGAGACAGAGAAGTGCTGTTTTTCATAGATTGTTGTGAATATTTTTGTTGTGTTTGTGGTTACGTGCTATCAAGTTGAGTACCACTCAACTACTTTATGGACAATAGCTATGATTCCAGTTCTATTTTGAACCAGTCTCACTGAATTTAATGCACCTGACCCTGTTACCACAGTTACTGTGCCTCAATTCATGTTATCCAACGTCTTCCTTTCCTGCACTGACCATCTACCCTTACAAGCACGATACCTTTCTCTAAGGCCCTGTCCCTCCTGGCAACATGACCAAAATATGTGAGATAGAATTTCAAAATCCTTGCCTCCTAGGAACAACCTGGTTTCACTTTCTCTAAGACAGAAATATTTGTTCCCCTTGACTGTCCATGAAATGTTCAATATTCTTCTTTAGCAGCACGGCTTAAAGGCATAAATTCTTCTTCTGTCATTCTTAGTCATTTTCAAGCTCTCTGATATATATCAAGTAATTGCAAAGACCATGTCCTGGATCAGGTGCAGCATAGCCTCTAAACTGACATCATTGTTCTTATGCACTCTGGAGAAGTCCTTGATGGCAGACTTTCCCAATGCAACTTTTCTTTTGCTTTCCTGACTGCTGGTGCGAATAGTGTTGATTGTCAGTTGGAATTAGATGAAATTGTTAACAGTCTCAATCACTTCTCCATCTATCATGATACTACCAATTGGCTGGGTGGTAAAAAGGTTTGTTTTCTTGATATTGAAGTGCAATCCATATTGAAGACTGCATTTCTTGACCTTCTGCAACAAGCACTTCAAGTCCTCTTCAGTGTTGGCAAGAAAGGTTGTGTCAGCCACATAACCGAGGTTGTTGATGAGTCTTCCTTCAATACTGATGTCATATTCTTCTTCATATGGTCTAGCCTCCTGAATGATCTGTTTTTCATATAAATTGAAAAGTAATGGAGAAAAGTCACATCCCTGATGCATTCCTTTCTTGATTTTTACACGTGTAGTATTTCCTGCATGTGTTCTGATAATTGCTTCTTGATTTAAGTATAGGTTTCACATGAACACAATTAGGATTCCCATGCATGTCAATGTTAATCACAATTTGTTTAGTCAATAAAACACAAATAGACATTCTTCTGGTAGCCTTTGCTTCCAGCCAAGATCCATTTGACATTGGCAACAATGTCCCTAGTGTGAATATTAGCTTTAAGAAAAACCTGGCGGCACAAAGGTTAAAGGCAAAGCTGCTTAGAGATTAGCAGTTTGAACCCACGAACAGTTCCGTGGGGAAAAAGATGGAGCTGTTTCTTCTCTAAAGATTTATGAGCTTGAAAATGCTGTGGAGAAATTTTATTCTGTCCTTTGTGTGATTATTTATGAGGAAGAATGTGACATCATTATTGGAGAAAGTCTCAACAACATGTGTTATGCAGATGATATCACCTTACTTGTTGAAACTGAAGAAGACCTGAAACACTTGCTGCAGAAGATCAAGCAAGAACTGCAGCCTTCAATATGAATTGAAACTCAACATAAAAAAGACAAAGATTCTTACCACTGAGACAATTGGCAGCACCATGATGAATGAGGAAGATATTGAGGGTGTTTACAATTACAGTTTACTTGGCTCCACAATCAACACTCTTGGCACCAGCAGTCAGGAAATCAAAAGACAAATTGCTTTAGGTAAATCTGCTGTCGGGAACCTCTCCAGAGTTCTGAGAAGCAGCCATGTCAGTCTGGAGACTAAGGTGTATTTGATCCAGGCCACGGTCTACACAATTACTTGTTGTGCATCAGAGAGCTGGAAAACGAATAAGAATGACAGTAGAAGAATTGATGTCTTTGAGTTGTGGTGCTGAAGAAGAGTGTTGAACATACCCTGGACCACAAGAAAACAATTAAGTCTGTCTTGGAGAGGATGAAAACAAATTTCACTTTGGAGACTAGGATTTTGAAGCTCCATCTCACATATTTTGGGCATGTGACCAGGACGAACCAGCCTTTAGGGAAGAACATCATGCTTGAAAGGGTGAAGGGACAGCACAGGAGAGAAAGACCCCAGATGAGATGGATTGATTACAGTAACTAGGGCAATGAGGATAGGTGTGTCAGAGACAGTGAGACTGGCTCAGGGCAGAGCAGGCTTCAGAGCTTTTGTACATAATGTTGCTATGAGTCATAGGCAACTCGATGGCACATAGCAACAACAACAACATCTACTAGTATTATATATATTATAAATAGGTTTCTCTGTTGTTCATAAGGTTTTTCAAAAACCTGTTATATCAGAAGTGGATGGTGCAGTGTTAGCTTAAAATGTGACTTTTCTATCCATTACGAATACAGACACATGACCTTGCGAATCAATGGCTGTGGGACGAGGATAAGAGAGAGAGTAGTTTCCCCAGTGAGCAACAAGACTTGAAGGAAACTGGAACAAGACCATGGCAAGAGTGAGAGCCTGGTGGTGAGACCCTGGTGATGATGGGGTAGAGACTGTGGCATTGCTGTGGAGAAACTGTGGCAAGGTTTTTCCAGATGAGCCATGTGATAAAAGCCACAGTTAATGTTTTACTATGCTTGATGGATGATTGAAGAAGAAAGTGACTAATAACTGCTCTGAGGCAAACCTTGCTGGATGATTTGGATTTGTGCTACTGAACTAACACAAGACTTTTACTACTTGAGGAATTACGTTTTGCTGTTAATCTGTCTTGGAATTGTTGAACTAAACCTGGGCTTGCAATGGGAGATAGTTTTTGCCTCTTCCACTCTCCAATTTATTTCCCTAATAAACCCATTCTTGGTACGACAGTTGTGAGTAAAGTCTGTGAGTCAACAATGAATATCAAATCGAATGTTTGGTGGAAATGGATGCAGAAGCATGGTGGTATGTCTGACTATTTAGCAATGTATTTGTTGCTATTGTTATAATTGATATTGACAGTTCCCCTTTATGAAGTGGGTAGAAATCTGACTTGGCCAATGCCAAGTCTCATCTGTTCTTTTTGCAGCTGGCCAATCCTGCTTCTTAGGATTAATAGTTCCTAGTGTCCATTAGTAATTGGAACATGGAATGCATGAAGTGTGAATCCAGAAAAAAGTGAAGAAGAATGCATAAATATTGATATTATGTGCATTAGTGACCTTAGATGAGCAGACACTGCTTTGAATCAGACAGTTATATGATCTATTGTGCTGCGAATTAAATAACAGAAGAGCAATTATTTTGCACTCATAGTTAAGAAAAGAAAGCAAAATTCAAGATCTTTCCTGGAGTACAATGTTGTGAATGACAGAAAACAATCCATAAGCATAAAAGGAAGATCTGTTAACATAACAATTATTCAAATATAAGCATAACCACTAAAGCCGAAAATGGAGACACTGACAACTTCTGCTAAATTTTCCAGTATAGAATTGACTGAACATGCAATCAAGATGCATTGATAGTAATTAGTGACTAGAATATAAAAGTTTGAAAAAAGATAATAAAGATAAATAACCTGAAAATATTGTCCTGGAGTAAGAAAAGAAGCCAAACATTGAATAATAGAATTTGATACAATAAAAGATATTTTCAATACAAATGTTGTTGTTATGTGCCATCGAGTGGCTTGCGACTCCTAGCAACCCTATGTACAACAGCTCTAAACTCTGCTCTGTCCTGTGCCAATCTTATTGTCTCTGACACACTCATCCCGATTGTCCCAGTCACTGAATCAATCTACCTCCCAGAGGGCCTTCCCCTCCTGTACCTTCCCTCCACCCTCCCAAGCATGATGTCCTTTTCTAAGGACAGGTATCTCCTTACAACATGACCAAAGTAAATCAGATGAAGCCTCAGAATCCTTGCCTCAAAGGAGCAGCCTGGTTTAACCCTCTCCAGGATCAATCTGTTTGTTTTCTTAGCAGTCCATGGTACCCTCAACACTCTTCTCCAACACCAAAGCTCAAAAGCATTAATTCTCCTTCTATCCTCTCTGGTCATTGTCCAGCTCTCTGACGCATAACAAGTGATTGCAAGACCATTGCCTGTATCACACACACCTTAGTCTCCAGAGACATATCGTTGCTCTTCAGTACTTTGGAGAGGTCCCTAACAGCAGATTTTCCCATCACAATACATCTTTTAATTTCCTGGCTACTGGTGCCAGGAGTGTTGATTGTGGAGCCAAGCAGTCTAAAGCTGTGAACAATCTCAATCTCTTCACCATCCACTCTGATGCTGCCAGTTGGCCCAGTGGTGAGAGTCTTTGTCTTCTTGACATTGAGCCTCAATCCATATTGAAGGCTGCAGTCCTTGACCCTCTGCAGCAAACGCTTCAGGACCTCCTCAGTTTCAGCAAGCTGGGTTGTGTCATCTGCATAATGCAGATTGTTTGTTGATAGATCTTCCACCAATCCTGATGCCATACTTCTCCTCAAAGAGCCCAGCCTCCCGGATGATCTGTTCGGCATACAGGTCAATATAAATACATTTTTAAAAAAACAAACAGTGACTATACACATGGGTATCACCTGAAACAGATTGACTACATCTCTGAAAAGAGATCTTAGAGAAACTGAATATCAGTACTCAAGACAAGGCCTGGAACGTCTGTGGAACATGCCAACAGTTACTTCATTTGCAAGTTCAAACTGAAGATGAAGATAATCAAAGCACATCTTCAAGCACAAAAATATGACCTTGTGTCTATCCAAACATAATTAAAATCCAACTCACAAATAGATTTGATGGTTTGAACACTAATAGCCAGACAAATTGTGAGATGACTTCAAGGATATCACTAATGAAGAAAACAAAAGGACATTGCAAAGATAGGAAAGAAAACACCAGTCTCTTCTAAGACTCTGAAACTTGCGATAGAATGTACAGAAATCAAAACAAATGACTTTGTAAAGTACTTTACAAGTCAAGCTTTATAAAGTATAAGAGATCTGGTTCCCTAATGGTTAAGGAGTTATGCTATCAAAGACAGTTGGTTCAAATCCACCAGTTGCTCCTAGGGAGAAAGATGGACACATTTTTTCCATACTATGTCTACTCTTTGAGAACTCATAGGAAATTCAACTTTGAATCTGTGACAATACATTTTTGCTGTTTTGTAAAATACAAGTTATATTAATTAGATGCACTTGTAGACCAAGAAGTTATGCTACTAAATTCAGTGGCTTGTGTAGAAGAAGAAATATTAACTTCAAAGATTATTTCCTGTGACTAAGCACTCTGAATGAAACAGAAAAACAATGAACTGAAGAATGCTGTGTTTACAAAGAAACAATTAGGTAGCACTAATAATGCATAAGAAACCACGTCTTCTTGTTGTTATGTGCCGTCAAGTCCTATGACTGTATAACTAAAGACCTGAGCACTGTTCATAGAGTTTCTGGAGGCAAGCCATTTCGGAAGTAGATGCTACTCCTGCTTCCAAACTTGTTTTAATTGGGAAGCTCCACCAAACACTATTCATGATGGGTAACCATTATCACATTTGACACATCAGTGTGACAGTGTTTAGCATCACAGCAACCACGAGTTACCTCTCTGTACAGCAATTCACAGACCAGTGCTATACCACCTAGAAGAATGTTTGACAAAATAAGTTATTAGAACCAGGCCTGAGGACTGTGGATTAAAAATCACCCACCTTGGGCTTGGTAGCTAACTTTCTGTCCATTAGGCCAACGTATATTTCTCTATGTTGTCATTAAAAAGAAAAATGTACTGATTTAGATCTAATCTATGTTGTTGTTCTCTGTACCACTGAGTTGTAACTGGCCTACAGTTGACCCTCCAGTTGGGTTTAAAAAGGCAGTAAATTGAAGAGGAAATTGCTTATCCTTCTCCCACTGAGCAGCTGGTAGATGCAAACTGAGTGCCCTTGGGATTGTAGCACAATTCCTTACCACTAGGCCACCAGCACTCCTCATGGGATTCACGTATTAGATAGCTCAAATTATTCCCTTAAGTTTTAGGATGGTTAACCATGACCAAAAGTTGATGGTATACAAGATAAAATATCTTTATAAGCCTGATATTTACAAAGTTGCTTAATTTGTATGAAGGAGTAACTTAGGTGTTAAAAGAAATTTACTCATATTTTTACTTTCTCATTCCTATATTAAATATCTAGAAGGTACTATTTACTACACAATTAGATGCAATCCCTCTCACGTGGGTTTAAGGCTAAAAATAAACAGGTTTTCAAACAGGGTGTTGGTGTTCATTCACAAAAGGAAAATAATTTTGAATAGGTATGTGTGTCTATGCAAACTCATACCGCTCTGTGTGTGTGTGTATATATGTATATATATATGTGTGTGTGTGTGTGTGTGTGTGTGTATGTATAAATGTATACATATATATATACACATACACACACACACAAAATAATTAGTTCATATATGTCTTCTATTGCCGTCCCCTCAAAAAAACCCAAACAAATAAACACTAAAACCCAAACTCAGGGATATTTAGCTACTATGATTCAGTGACCCTATGAGGCACAATTGAAAAGATCCATAGGGTTTCCAAAAGTGTAATCTTTAATAGAGAAGGACTACCATTTACTTTTCTGAGGTTTGACTGGTATGTTCAAATCAATTAGTAGCCAAATGCTTTAACCTCTAAAGCACCAAAACTCCTTTCTATTTTCAGAAAAGAATGCAAATGAATAAATGAAATTAAAAGACTTGATTAAACTTTCATTATACAAAATCTTTGTTTTTGTTGTTGTTAATAAAGTATTCAAAAAAGCAACATTTTTTTTCCTTTTCTCTTGGTATTGCTACCCAGAGTAGCAATGTGTTCCTTCTATAGCAAAGAGGCTTGGTATTGTTAGTGCCACAAGACTCTTCCCATATGGTACAGATATATCTCCTTTCTCTGAAATGTGTTCTCTTGCATTCCACAGTCCTCCCTATGTTTCCTCTGAAGAAATAATTTCCAATTTAGGAACTTTTGTAGATGGAATCCATATATTGTTTTACTATTTTCAGGGGAAGAATCTCTCTTCTTTAGATACTGGATTATAAAAGATTTTGTTGGTATGACAGAAATATATGGATAGATCCTCAGTGAAATGAATTGCTTTCATGTTATTATTTGAAAGAAGACTTTGTTATTGAAGGAATTGCCTTTTTTCATCACAAATCCTGATGTATCTAATTGACTCTTAGAATCTTCCCTTTCTGTCCATGCTGAGATTCTACCTCAAGCACAGATGTTGAAACCACAGATGTCTAGTATTCCAGAGTAGAAGAATTATTTTTCAAAATGTTTCTTACTTTCTAATGTCAAAACTGAAGATACGACTGCAAATAAAGTCTATTTTGAGTAATAGTTTAAAAGTGAAGAGGCGTTTTGGCTCAAATAGTGTTCTGTATTTTGTGCATTTTGGGGAGGATTAAAAGCAGATTGTCATTGGTCATTCAGAATATATTTCTAGGGAAGGGTTTAAAAAGCATAGTGTTCTAAATAATACAGCTTTGGAAGGGTCACATTGTCTGACCACATGTTATATATTAAGGAGAATTAATGTGATTGGAGATAATTTCAGCTATGTGTTGCTGTTGCTTGTTAGCAGACTGTGACTGTAAAAGCTGGAGGATACGTGAACTAAAAGTTCCTAAATTCACAGGGTGGTGCAAGCTGTACTTTCTTAGTTTTCTCCACAAAGTCGTAAATTGACTCAGCTAGAAAATAAATCCAAAAGGATTTGCAAAGGGCAAATATGCACTAAAGGCCATTCTTGACCAAATGGCTACTTGGCTACGTTATTGAGAGTGTCACATAATCTCCTTATGACTTCATTTATTTCGTAGCCTAAATGAAACTGGATCTGTGCCAACATGGCACCTTTTATAACTATTTAAAACCAAAGCATTGTCTTCTAAAACAAGTTCAGCTGATTTAATTTCTTCCTTGAAGTGACAAGATTTTTTGGGTATTGTATAGAAAAAGCCTTATTTATCATTCATAAACAATTCATTCATTTAAATTTTGCTGATTCATAACTTGTGTTATTCTAACTTAATTGGATCTAGATATTTAAAAAGTGTCATTGTGTTGTGTACCATGGAGTTGGAACCAACTCATATTTCATCCTCTGGTGAGTTTTTAGAGGTAGTTAACTGCATGGGAGAAGAAAAGTACAGACTATTCAAGATAATTAGTGAAAATAGCTCTGGTGCCTACCGATAAAAAGCTTGTGGTTCGAATCCACCAGCTGCTCCACTTGAGAAGGATGTACAATCTCTTCTCTTGCGATTACAACCCACCGGAGGGTCAGTTATGAGTTACACACAGCAACGACAACCAGTGATGTTTGTAGAGGAAATTAAATCAATGTGGAGAAATTATCACGTCTCATAGTGCTCATAATTTGATCAGATAATATATTTAGATATTTTAAATTAATAAGTTTGTCTAATTTTGTGAAACAAAAGAATGGACACAATAAAATACATGAATTCAAAGTATTTAGAAACCAAAAACTCAAACTCCATCACATTTAGTGTTGTTGTTAGATGTCACTGAGTCAACTATGATTCACAGCAACATAATGAACAACTAATTGAAACTTTGGCCTGTCTTGCATCATCCTCATAATCTCTGCTATGCTCAAGCTGATTGTTGCCGTCACCAGGCCAATTACCTTGTTGTCGTTGTTGTGTGCCGTTGAGTCAGAACTGACCCTTCAGGGAGTTTTCAGAGGCAGAAATCACATGGGAGGAAACTCTTCATCCTTCTCCCAAGGAGCAGCTGGTGGATTCAAATCATATACAAAATATCTTATTGAGGGTATTTCTTTTGATAACTCTACTTTTCCAAATCTGATGTTTTCCTTCAAGGACTGGTACCTTTTGACAACATGCCCAAAGACACAATCTCACCATCTCTGGCTTTAGGAGTGTCTGGCTTGCAGTTCTTTCAAGTCATATTTATTTATTCTTTTGGAATTTCAAGGTGTATATTCAGTAATATTAAAAAATATTATTAAAAGGCATCTATTCTTTGATCTTCCATCTTTCACATGCATGCTGAAACTGGTGCTATTGTTGTTTCACCTGAATATACCATGGCTTTGGTCAGGGCACCTTAGTATTTAAAATTACATCTTTGATCATCATCACTTTGAAAAGTATTGTGACAGCAGCTTTGCCCACTATAAAATGTCTTTTGATTTCTTGGCTACTGCTATCATAGTTGTTGATTAGAGATTCAGGTAAAATTAAATCTTTAACAATTTCAGTCTTTCCTCTGTCATTACCTATCTAGTTGTGAAGATTTTAGCTTTCTATGTGCTGAGGCTTAATCTATACCAGGCACTGTTGTCTTTGTTCTTCTCCCATAAGTTCTTCAAGTGTCTTTTCCATAAACAAGATTGTGCAATCTTCAAAACATAGATTGATGATAGGTCGTCTCCAATCCTTATACCACATTCATCATCATATATTCTGGCTTCTTAAATACTTTATTCAGCATAACAATTGAGTGTATATATGAAGCTATGCAGTTCTGAAACATATCTCACCTGATGTTAACCCCTACAAGATCCCCTTGTTCTTTTCAAATAATGGCTTCTTGCTCTATTTACAGGCTTGTATGAACACAAATAAGTATCCTAGATTGATCATCCTTCTCAATGTCATCCATAATTTGTAATAATTCACTGTAGTGTATTTACTTTGATAAATGTCAATAGTTGTAGAGGTGCTTCAGGCCTTTTGTTCATAAGGTCGCTATGAGTAGTGCTCAACTTGAAGGAAACCAACAAAAACAACAAACCTAACAACAACAACACACCTTCACAAAGTCAGTAAAGTGCAAGTACGCATATTTCTAGTATTCTTTGCTTTTACCCAAGGTCTACCTGATATATCCAATGATGTGCCTTCATCCATAACTTCTTCAGAATCCAGCTTGACTTTTTGGCAGTTACCTCTCTATTGCTCCATTTTAAATAAGTTTAATAAGTTTTACTTACAGGTGATATAAGTGAAATTGCTAAATTATTTTTATACTCTTTGAATAACTATTTCTTTTAATAATTACAAATATATGAATCTCTTCCAGTCTGTTGATCAAGTAGATGTCTTCCAAATTTACTGGCATGAGCTGGAGGGTAGGCGCATCCTATGTTGCATGCTGAAACACTTCATATTTCTTGAGTTCCTGGAGCCTTATTTTTTTATTAATACCTACTGCTCAACTTGGACTTATTCCCTGACTCTTCATCATACGTTATTTCCTGAAACAGTTCAGCATTAATCTACTCTTTTTGGTTTAGCAGCTCTGTTTTCCATACGTCTTCTTTTGATGCTTCACTCATCATTTAAACTGCTGCCCATAGAATCCTTCAGATTGCCAGTGTTTGAATTTGTTCTTTAATTCTTTAAATTGAATATATTGAGCATATGCTTTCCTCTTGATTTTCTAACCTGAGCCCTCTGCATTTTTTTAATATAATGCTTTACTCCTTCCCTTTGAAATCTTCTATTTAGTTCTCTACATCATTCCTTTTCATCTCTTTTGCTTGTCTCCATGTAAGTGCAAGATCTGGAGTTTTTTTCTTTCTTTTTCCACATCCCTATAAATTTTTCTGTCTCTACTATTAGTCTTTTGCTTTATTCATGTATGATGTCCTTGATGTCATCCCACAACTCATCTGGCCTTCTATTGTATGCAAAAGGATAGCCCAGGCTCCTTAAGTGTTATTGACTCAAGGAATATGAGGAATCCACAGGCAAACAAAAGGAAGTTAGTGATGACTGTGCTGTGAGAAAAAAGTGAATCTCCCCATAGCCAATTCTAAATTTCCAACCTTTTGATTTCCCCCTGCCCTGGAGTAGTAGTGGTAAGAGTTTGGAAAACTGAGGAGAAGAGGTACAGAGTTAAGGTGGAAAGACTTCACTCTCAAGAAATTATTTTCTGTTGTTTTCTTTTGGGCACAATTTTACACCCTTTTCTAGAAGTATCAAGCTAGAAATAGAACCAATATTTGTAGGTGGAATATTGTTAGGTGACATCGAGTCAAGTATGACTCATAGCTATTTTATGAGCAGAACACTGCCCTATTTGTGGCATCCTTACAGTCTCTGACACACTTGAACCCATATCTGCAGTCACTGTGTCAGTCTACCCTGTTGAGGATCTCCCTCCACTTTCTCAAGCGTCGCCCCTCCCTAAATAATAATGTCTCCTAGCAACAAGTCCAAAGTATGAGAGATGAAATGTATCATCTTTGCTCTGAGGAACACTTTGGCTGTACATTCTCCAGTACATATTTGTTTGTTCTTTTGGCAATCCTTGGGATATTCAGCACTCTTTTCTGACATCACAGTTCAAAGGCATCAATTTTGTAATCCTTATTCATTGTCTACCTCTCAGATGCATAGTAAGTGACTGAAAAGACTAGGCCTATATCAGGCATACCTTAGTCCTAAATCGACATATTTGCTACTCAGTAATTTAAGAGGTCTCTGACCACAATTTTTTCCAGTGCAGTAGGTCTTCCAATCTCTTGACTACTGGTATCATGGGTGTTGATTGTGGATCCAAGTAGAATGAAGTTGTTGATAATGTCAATCTTTTCTTCATCTCTCATGAAGTTTTTCCTCTGAGTCCAGTGGCAAGAATTTTTGGTTTCTTGACATTGAAGTGTAATCCATAATGAAAACCATGTTTTTTATCTTCTGCAGCAGCACTGTAAGACCTCTTCACTTTAAAAAACCAAGACTGTGTCTTCTACATATCCAAGATGATTTATGAGTCTTCCTCCAATCCTGATTCTTCTTCATAGAGTTCAGCTTCTAGAATGATTTGCTCAGCATACAAATTGAATAGATATGGAATAAGGATACAACCCTGACACACATCCTTTCTAATTTTAAACCATGTGATGTTTCCTCATATTTGACAACAGCTTTTTGAACTAGGTATATATTTCTCATGAGCACAGTTAACTGTTATAGGATTCTTACTCTTCTCAATATAATTTGTTATAATCGATACATTCAAATATCTTGGCATAATCAATAAAACACAACTAGACATTCTTTTGATATTCTCTGCTTTCAGCCTGGAATGTGGCATCAGATCAGAGGAAAACTCATCAAGAACCTGTCTTATGCAAATGATTCAAGTTGCATGCCGAAAGTGAAGATATGAAACGCCTGCTGCAGAAGATCAAGGACTGCATCATTCAGTATGGATTGCTTCTCAACATCAAGAAAATAAAGGTCTTCACCACAGGACCAACAGTTAACATTATGCTAGATTAAGAAAGGAATGAAACTGTCTATTGTTGATATCACTTCGATCAACAATCAACACCAGTGGTACCAACAGTCAGAAAATCAGGAAACTTATGGCATTGGGCAAGTCTACTGCCCAAGACCCCTTTAAAATACTGAAGAGCAATGATGTTGGTTTTACGATGAGGGTGCATGTGATTTAGGTTGTGGTCTACATCTGCTACACATCAGAGAACAATGAAAAAGATGACAGAAGAAGAATTGATGCCTTTGAGTGGTGCTGCTGAGAAGAATACTAAATATCCCATGGATTTCATAAGAATGTATAGATATATCTTGAGAAAATTGCAGCCAGATTGCTCCCTGGAGGCAAATATGACAAAGCTTCATCTTTCATACTTTGGATATGTAGCGAGATGAGGCTATTCTTTGGAAAATGACATCGTACTTGGAAAGATTGAAAGTTTTGGAAAGAGAGGAACACCCTCAACTAGATGTATTAACTCAGTGATTTCAGCAATGGGCTATAGTGTGTCAGAAATGATAAGGATGGTACAGGATAGGACAAGGTTTAGGTCAGGTGTTCATAGGGTTACTATGAGTTGTACTCAACTTTAAGGTACCTAACAAAAACAACAACAGATTGAACAGATATAGAAAAAGGATGCAACCCTGATGCACATAAAAAAGTTTGCTGAGATCTAGAATTGAAAAGGGTGGAAAAGGAAGAACTCTCTCAACATTTCTCAAACTGAAAGAACTGAAAAACTCATGGGGACCTTAGTCCGTAGACTGACGTTGTTGCTATTCAGTACTCTGGAGAGATCCCTGCCAGCAGGCTTTCCCAATGTAATTAATCTTTTGATTTCCCAGCTGCTGCCGTCATAAGTGTTAATTGTAAATTGAAGCAAGCTGAAATTATTAATAATCTCTTCATATCTATCATGATGCTGAAAACTGGTCCACTGGTGAGAATCTCTGTTTTCTTTACATTGGGCTTCAATCCATATTGAAGACTGTAGTCCCTGATCTTCTGCAGCAAGCTCTTTAGGTCCTTCTGAGTTTCTGGAACCAATGTTGTGTCATCTGAATATTGCAGGTTGTTGATGAGTCTTCCTCCAATTCTGATGCCACATTTCTCCTTAGAAGCTAGCCTTCTGAATGATTTGTTCCACATATAGACTGAAAATGTGTGGAGAAAGGATGCATGCCTGGCATATACCTTTCCTGATTTTGAACTATGCAGTGTTTCCCTGCTTTGTTTCATGCTTCCTGGTCCAAGTATAGGTTTTGCATAAGTGCAATCAAATGTTCTGGGATTCCCATTATTCTCAGAGTCAGCCACAGTTTTGTTATGATCCACACAGTCAAATGCCTTTGCATAGTCAATGAAACACAGATAGACATTCCTCTGGTACTCTTTGCATTCTATCAAAAGATCCATCTGACATTGGACATAATGTCCTTAGTGTCTCTACTTATTCTAAACCCAGCTTTTATTTCTGGTAGTCCTCTATCAATGTTCAGTCACTTCTGTATAATCTTCAACAGGATGTTGCTAGTATACGATATTAGTGATAATTTCCACCATCTATAAGGTCACCACTTTTGGAATGGGAATAAATATTGGTATTTCCCAGTTAGCCAGGTAGTTGTCCTCCAGATTTCTTGGCATAACCCGGTAAGCACATCCAGGGCTGAAGTATGTCAGCTGGTATTCCATCCATTATTGGGGCTTTATTTTTTTTTTTTGCCAAGTCCTTCAGAGCTACCTGAACTTCCTCTTTCATCACCATTGCCTTTTGATCATGTATTGTTTAGTGAAATTCCTTTCGGTCAGTCAATTATTTTTGGCACATTGACTCTGTATACTCTATCTTATTTTAATGCTTCCTGAATCATTTAATATTCTTCCCATAACATCCTTAAAAATTGCAACTTGCAACTTGAATTTGTCCTTTAGCTCTTTGGCTTAAACAATGTCATAGGGGAATACAATCAAACCACTGCCCTAGGCGTGTCCTTTCGAACCTTGAGCCTCAGAAACACGGGTTCTTAAACTAGTAGGGTTGTTTTGATTTGTGTATTGTGCTTTTTGGTTTTTTTATAGAAAATTTTTACTTTATACTGGTTTGCTTACAAAGTTTGTATACATTATTTTTCACACCATATTTTTCCCATTTACTTAACCTATTCCCTACCTTCACCCATCAAATTGTGTGACCCTGAGGGAGCTCTGGTGGCATAGTGGCAAGAAGCTGCACTGCAATTCCAGAGGTACGCGGTTCAAATCCACCAGATTCTCTGCTGGAGAAGGAGCGCTAATCTCCTCTTGTACCAGTCGGATTCGATTTGATGGTGCAAAATAATAAAATAAAACTTTAAAAAAAGAAAATTGTGTGACCGTAAGATTAACCCCCCCCCAAACTACACCTCTCTGTGTTGTTGTTGTTATGCACCATTGAGTTGCCTGAAACTCAGAGCATCCATATTTATCAAAGTTCTGAAACCTGCCCTATCCTGAGCCAGTCTCATTTTTCTGACATACTTACAACATTACCCCAGTTACGGTGTCAATCTGTCTCATCTGTGGTCTTCCTATCTATGCTATCCTTCCACCCTTCCAATTATGATGTCCTTCTTCAAGGACTGGTCCCTTTGGCTTCATGCCCTAAGTATATGTGATTCCTTCAAATTCCTTGCCTCCAAGAAGCAGTTTGATTTTACCCTTTCCAAGACAGGCCTGTTTGTCCTTTTGGAAGTCCAGGATAAGTTCAATACTATTTTCCAGCACCACAAGTCAAAAGCATCAATTCTTCTGTCATTCTAATTCATTGGTTAGCTCTCTGATGCATAGTAAGTAATTGTGACAATCATGGCCTGGACCAGGTATACCTTAGTTTCTAAGCTGACATTGTTGTTTCTCAGTACTCGGGAGAGGTCCCTGATAGCAAATTTTCCCTGTGCAATTTGTCTTTTGATTTTCTGACTGCTCGTGTCAAGAATGTTGATTGTGGAGCTAAAATTGTAAACAACTTCAATCTCTTCTCCATCTATCAGTGTGCTGCCAGTTGGCCCAGTGGTGAGAATTTTTGCCTTTGATGTTGAGCTTCAATCCATATTGAAGACTATAGTCTTTGCCTTTCTGCTGCAAACCCCTCACTCAAGTCCTTTTCATTTTCAGCAAGCAAAGTTGTATCGTCTGAATATTGCAGATTGTGTGTCTTCTTCCAATTCAGCTGTTACACTTCTCATAAAGCCCAGTCTCCCAAATGGACTGTTTTGCATATCGTTTGAAAAGGCACAGAGGCAAGAGGCATCCTTCACATGCTCCTTTTCTGATTTTGAATTATGCAGTGTTTCCCTGTTGTGTTCTGAGGACTGCTTCCTGGTCAAAGTATAGGTTTCACGTGAGCACAGTAAAGGGTTCTGGGATTTTCTTTCCTTTCCTAATAATATTAGTGTTAGCTGGAGGGGCCTCTGGCTTCTGGAAGAAAGGCCAGGATGGAATGCTCAGGCACTTGTGGCTTTCTTTTTTGCCACAAATGGGTGTTGACTTAGCAGACTTGCCAGATATACTGAGGGTCTCTGGCCCAGAGGTCAGCAGCATTTGGGCGGACTAATAAAATATTTTCATAATAGCTTGCCTCTGGAAACCCTATAACCCTGGAGAAATGATGGAAGTAACATAAGTGTTGAGGACTTTCTTTCATAGGGTCGCTATGAGTTGCCTACACTCAACAGCACTTAACAACAATAACACCAACATAGAGAGAGATCAGTTGGCCTAGTGGTGAGAAAGTGATGCTATCAAACCAAAGGTGGGTGACTTGTAATCCATGGCCCTCAGGCCCGTTTGCCATTGTTTTTGTTCATTCTTCTAGGTTATATAGCCCTGGAGTGTCCACTAGCTGTACAGAGGTAACTTATGTTTTCTGTGAAGCTGAGCACTGTGATACTGATGTGTCAAATGCATTAATGGTTAACCATGTAGCACAGTGTTTGGTGGCAGTCTCCAATTAAAACAAACTTGGAAGCAGAAGTGGCATCTACTTCCATAATAGCTGGCCTCCAGAAACCCTGTGAACCTGGAGAAAGGATGAAAGTCACACAACTGTTGAGGACTTTTATTCATAGGGTCGCTCTGAGTCACCTACGACTCAACGACACTTAACAACTTCTAATAAACTTGACAATTTCCCTTTTAATTTCCTTGAAAAATGAATATTATACCTGTTTTTGGATTGCTTTGAACACTGTAGATTGCTTTTGGTAATATTGTCATTTTTAAAATATTGAATAATTGGTAGAATTTAGTCTTGAAGCCATATTTTGTGGGGGAGTCTTTTTAAGTCCTGATCAATTTCTTCTTTTGTAATGGATCTGTTTAAGCGTTCTACATATATCCATGTCAATCTACGTAGGGATGAGTTTCAAGGAATTAGTCCATTTCCTCTAGGTTTTCAAATTTCTTAGAGCATATCTTTTCATAATACTCAAGTATTATGGATTTAATTTCTTCTGATTCAGTCATGATGTCACCTTTATCATTCCTTAATCAATTTATTTGTGTCTTCACCATTTTTTCTTTTGTTAGATTAGTGATTTTTTTGTTGTTGTTGTTGTTCAATTTTGTTGACTTTTTAGAAAAACCAGCTCCTGGTATGGTTGATGTTTTCAATTTTTTTTTCCTATTTTATATTTCATTGATTTTAGGTCTTGTACTTATAATTTCCTTTCATCTAGAGGCTGTAGGATTGGATTTTTGGGTGGGTTTTTTTTCTGTTTGATGAAGATGCTGAGTTAGATTATTGATTTTTCTTCTTTCTTCCTTGTTTATGTGTGTGTGTGTGTCTGTATTTTTATGACTTGCACTTGAGGACTGCCTTAGCTACATCTCATAGGTTTTGGTACATTGTATTTTCATTTTCATTTGTTTCAAGAAACTTTTTTTACTTTAATCTTTGTTTATTCAATAGCCCAGTTGTGTTCCAGCAGGGTGTTATTTCGCTTACACATTGGTAGTTTTATAAGCTTTGTCACTTGTCATTAATTTCTAATATTATGATATTGTCGTCTGAGAAGTTATTTTGTGTTGTTTCAATGTTTTGTTTTGTTCTTGTTTTTTTCCTTCCTTTTTTTTCTTCTTTAATTTGCTAAAGCTTGCTTTGTGCTCTAATTCTGGAGAATGTAACATGTGCACTTGAGAAGAAAGTGTTAGCTGGTTTCAGTACTCAGAATACATCTACAAAGTCTAGTTGTTTGAACACATAGATTAGATCTTCTACACCTTTGTTAAGTGTCTTTTGAGTTGACCTATTTTTTTTGTGAGAATAGTGTGTTAAAAGCCTCCTACTATTGTTGGGGTGTTGTCTATTTCTTTCTTCAATTCCGTTAACCATTGTTTTATATATTTTCTGGTCTATCATCTACTGTGAGTTTAACATTATAAAATTCCCATCCTCTTTTGTTTTGGTTTTCATTATGAAATCCATTTTATCAGAGATTAGTGTTGCCACTCCTGCTTTTTTGTGGTTGCTATTTGATTGGTATATTTTTTTCCACTGTTTGATTTTTAAGTCTATTTTTCTCTTCCTTTCTTTTATGTGTCGCTTGTAGACAACATTTTGATGAGCTTTGCTTTTTTTTATCCATGCTGCAACTCGTTTTCTCTTGATTGGTGCATTTAGTCCATTCACATTAAGTGTGATTATTGAGAGGTCAGATTTTGTTATTTCCATTTTGCTGTGTGCCTTTTTTGTTGTTGTTTCTTGTTACACTTTCCTTTTTTGTCTCTGTTGACTTCCCTTAAAAGTCCTTGTAGATTTGGTCTTTTTTCAGAAATGTCTTAAGTTTCTTCTTTTCTGTAAAGGGTCTAATTTCTTCTTCTTATTTGATGTAGTGTTTTTATGGATACAGGATCCTCATTTGACAATTGTTTTCTTTCACCTTTCTGTATATACCATCCCATTGTCTTCTTGCTCGCATGGTTTCTGCTAAAATATCTGAACTTATTCTAAGTGTTTTATCTTTGTAGGTCACTATTTTTCTTGTGCTGCTTTTAGTATTCTATCATCTTTTTTTTTGAGAATTTGACTACCACATGTCTTGATGATTTGTTTGTTTTTTTTCTGGGTCTAGTCTATTTGATGTTTGCTGAGCTTCTTGTATGTAGATTCTCTTGCTTTTTGTAATACTTTGGAAGTCTTTTTCTAGTATTTCTTCTAC
The DNA here is from genome assembly GCF_000299155.1 of Elephantulus edwardii. NCBI lineage: Eukaryota > Metazoa > Chordata > Mammalia > Macroscelidea > Macroscelididae > Elephantulus > Elephantulus edwardii. The sequence continues at coordinate 16,058,675 of NW_006399808.1, read as the reverse complement.
AATTTTCTCAGTGATTTCCCAGTTCCTATTTTGTTCTGGAATTTCAATAGTATGTATTTTGTTCCCTTTGATGTCATCGCACATAATTCTAGTGTTTTGTCATTTTAATTTGTCTCATCTGTGATTTTTCTTCTAGTATGTCCTAAACAACTTACTTCCAGAAACTACATAAATTTTGATAGATGCCAATAGTTGTAAAGGAGCTTCAGGCCTTTTGTTCATAGGATTGCTATGAGTCATGCTCAACTTGAAGGAAATCATCAACAGCACAACATATTCTGTTGAAGTTTTTTCTTCTAGCTCACTGACTCTTTGCTCTTTTCTGTTCTACTTTTTGTCCCTTCAGCATGTTGGACACTTTCACCATTTTGATCTTAATATTTTGGAGTCCATTTTCACACATTTCTGTTATTTCTAATTCTGTGTTGGCTGCACCCTTTGCATTGCATGATGATTTTTAAGTTCTTGAACCTCTTTATAATTTAAAATATTTCTTCTATCTTTTGCATTTTCTTCTACAGTTGTGCAAGTTCCTCCTAATCAATGCATTTCTTCTGACTCCCTGTCTCTGGAGTATTTATTTTCTTAATGGCTTCCATTATTTCTTCCATAATTTGCACCTTCTTCTGTAACTATTTAATGAGCACCCCATCAGTATATTGCTTCTGGTTCTCTACCTCTAGGATATTTGTTCTATTTGTGGCTTCCATTTTCCACCCCCTTCCATTATTTGTACTTTCTTTCATGCTCTTCTATGTCTCCATATATCTAATGTCAACATATATCTTTTGCCTTCTTGACTCTTAGGTATTCATTGGGTCTTCCATAGTCTATATCTATCTATCTATCTATCTATCTATCTATCTATCTATCTATCTCTATCTCTAATCTCTATCTCTATCTCTATTTTGAGAAGGCTTAGTTTGTTTTTTCAGGGTTTTAAGCTACCTGCTTCTTTCTTGACATTATGTGATTTCTTGTTAAGTTTTAGGCTGTTTCTTTGTGTCTGTACAAGTAGTTGGTAGTTCTTAACTTTTTCATATTATTAATTAGTTGCCAACTTAAAATGTTTAATCTATGGGGTGAACCACTCACTCTACTGAAAATTCTTTCTAGGAAAATTTGCCTTCCTAAAGTTCTTCAGATTCTCTCTGTTCTGCACTGCAGCCTTACAGGAATTTTGCCTTAATGTGGTGTGAAACCAGATGCTTCTTTCAAGCAATTTCTCTCGGGGGGGGGGGGTTCAAGTCTACTCTCTTTCTTACAGTTGAACATACAAATTGAGAAATCTGAGTGAGTGTTTACCCTGGTTATAGCTCTATGTCTCAAACTCCCTTGTCCTCTTTGGACCCCATGATGTCTCCACAGCTATGGAGGCAATAATTCCCAAAAGGAGGGACCCCTCCCCAGGAAATTTTAGTACCCTTTCTTTTTCACAAACATTTTAAAGTACTATCTCTGGCATAGAATATTGCACCTGCTGGTTCTTTCTCTTTTGAAACTCTTCCATTGTCTCTGGAGTGGCATGTGATCAAGCATGCCAACTTAAGCAGTTTGTGTGCATGGTGGTGGAGGTGCTCAAATCAGCCTCCTTCCCTCTCACAGGAAGCTTAGACACTCTTTTCCCTGCTTGTAGCTCTGTGTCCAAACTCACTTGTCCTGTTTGGCCCCTGGGATGGTGCTGCAGCTAAGGAGGCAAAGATTCGCAGTGGGAGGGACCTTTCCCCAAGGAAGTTTCAGTTCCCTCACTCTGGAAAAGGCTTTCTTAATTAAGGATTTTATACCATTAAAATAGATGGTATTGTCTACCTACATGTACAGTGGTATTTACCATCCAAATAATTAGAATTTTATGTTATAAGTTTTAAACTTGAATTCACTTATTATTGTGAGAAAATAATATAAAATACTTGTAATTTCCAATAATTTTAAAAATTTAATAGAATTTTCTTTTTCAATATATCAATTTGGTTGGATCTGTTTATGCATCTTAACAAGTAATATCTCTACCCTTTGTGTTTCTGGTAAAAATTACTTGAACTCAGATTGATAAATCCTTTACTAAGACATTCCTGAAGGACTGCTCTGACCAAGATACATAATTTTTAGTCTCTCAGATATAGCAATTGGGATTGCTTATAGTTTGTATAAATTACGCCAAGAAATCTGGAGGACAACTACCTGGCCAACTGACTGGAAGCTATCTTTATGTTCTCCCATTCCAAAGAAAGGTGACCCAACAGAGTGCAAAAATTATTGAATATCATTAATATCACATATAAGCAAGATTCTGCTAAAAATGATCCAAAAACAACTGGAACAGCAGGTCAACAGAGAACTGCCAGATGTGCAGACTTCATTTAGAAGAGGCAGTGGTACTAGGATATTACAGCTAATGTTAGAAGGATCTTGGCTGAACCCAGAGAGTACCAGAGGAATGGCTTTCTGTGTTTCAATGACTATGCAATGGCATTTGATTGTGTAGATAACAACTGGCTGATTGTGAGAAGAATGGGAATCCCAGAACATTTGATTGTGCTTATACAAAATATATACTTGGACCAGAGGACAGTTGTCAGAACAGAATAAGGAGACACTGCATGGTTAAAACTTGGGAAGAGGATACTCCAGGGATGTATTGTGTCTCCAAACCTTTTTAATCTATATGCAGAACTAATAATCTTGGAGGTTGTGCTGTAGGAGGAGGAATGTGGCATCAGGATTAGAGGAAGACTCATCAACAATCTGCATTATATAGATGACACACCTCTGTTTGCTGAAACTGAGGACCTGAAGCGCTTTCTGCAGAAGATCAAGGACCGCAACCCTCAATATGGATTGAAGAAGCTCAACATCAAGAAAACAAACATTCTCACCACTGGGCCAATTGATAGTATCATGATGAATGGTGAAAAGATTGAAATTGTTAATAGCTTTAGTTTGCTTGGTTCCAGAAGCCAGGAAATAAAAAATGAATTGCCTTGGGAAAATTGGCTGTTATGGACCTCTCCAAAGTACTGAAGAACAATGATGTCAATCTGGAGACTAGGGTGCACCTGATCCAGGCCATAGTCTTCCCAATTGTTTGCTATGCATCAGAGAGCTGGGCAATGACTAGGGATGATAGAAAGGGAATTGATACCTTTGAGCTGTGATACTGGAGAAGAGTATTGAATACACTGTGGACTGCCAGGAGAACAAACAGGTTCATCCTGGAGAAGGTGAAGCCAGCCTGTTCCTTGGAGGCAAGGATTTTGTGGCTTTGTATGGCATACTTTTGGAATGTTTCAAGGATGGACAAGTTTTTGGGGAGGTACATCATGTTTGGAAGGACAGAGGGATGGAGAAAGAGAGGGAGACCATCAATGAGATAGATTGACACAGTGACTGGGGTAATGAGGGTAGGTGTATTGGGGATAATAAAGTTGGCACAGTATAGTTTTTAGGCTGTTGTACGCAGGGTTACAGAGCCATAAGTGACTAAACAGCACATAATAATAACAACATCTTGGTTTGGAACTTAGTTACAGAATTTTTCATATATTTCTTTGTCAAACAAGACCATTTCATTGGGATTATCCCAATCTTTGCTTTTGGATCACATTTTCCCCTTTTACCCCCAGATTTTGTCACTGTTTCCTTGTCTTTCTATTTCTTTTCCTTGAATAGAATGGTAAGCTCAGGGAGTAGCTAATGCACGTGAAATCTTATTAAGCTGTCAGACCAAAAGTAAGGACAATTCTTATAGAAAACAATTATTTGAAAACAGTATTATGATTAGAAAACAATTATTTGGAAATAGTATTACCATTACTTTTGATAAATGTCAGTAGTTATAGAAAGGCTTCAGGCCTTTTACTCATAGGTCATTCTCCACTCTAAGGCAATCAACAACAACAACATTACCATTACTAATAGAAATGAAAGGAATTTAAATTTGCATTTTTGAAAATTGTGGCAACAGATATTTCAGATATACTTAAGCTAGTCTTGTTATTATATTCCCATAGTTATTCATCATCATTCCAGGAAATGCAATAAGATATAGATTCCTCAAAAGGCAGTCTGTACTGTTTTCACAGCTGGTATATGTAAAATTTTGTTAGATTCCTTAATAATACTGTTTCTTATCTCTCACTCCCTACCCCATTATTTGAGCTCTAGGCAAGATATACTGTAAAGCTCAAAATTCGGAATATTTTTTTGCCCAAAAGATATCTCTCAAAGCCTAGCATGCTGAGTATGTTTTTTTTTCGTCTGAACTCAGTGGGGGGTTTACACAGACAATGTTATATAGGAAGAGATACCTATTTTTTAGGAAGCCAGAGATTTGGCTGAGGTTCTTGAAACTTTTCTCCTTGGGGTGATTAATGATAAGAACCAGATTGCTTCTGTAAATGCTTCTCATGACGTTAGCCAATTATAGACAAATCAACACTGTATTAGGAGTTACAGATCATATTAGATCATGAGGCTTTTGGCACTCCATCATCATTAAGGAGATTTCAATTGAGGCAAAAATTAAGAGTAACACATTTTTATGCAAAAAGATGATATACTACTATCTTAGGTCAAAGAAATGAATGATAAAATTCAGAAAATAGTTCAACAAGGGCTCAGATTAAAAGTTATAATCACCTTGAACAATCAATAAATGTGCCAATCATGAACAAACATAGAGAGATAGTAAAACATGATATATGACAAAATAAGCCTTATCAGGATATCTAGGATAAAGGCATGGGAATGTAGAGATATATGATTCAATAGTATTTGTTTAGATCTGAAGAGACATCAGAGTACATATGTATCCTGACAAGTTGTGGCTGACATTGAGAAGACTGGAGTACTTGATTGTGCTCTTGAGGAACCTATACCTGGACCAGGATGCTGTTGTGCGAATGGAGTAGGGTAACTCTGCATGGTTTGGAATTGGGAAGGGAGTGCATGAGGGATGTATTCTGTCTTCATATCTGTTCAATCTGTATGGTGAGCAAATTGTCCAAGAAGCTAGACTCTATGAAGCAGAGTGTGACATCATGATTGGAGCGAGATTCATCAATACCCTGCATCATGCAGATGGCACAATCTTGCTTACTGAAAGTAAGGAGGATTTAAATCACTTGTTGCAGAAGATCAAGAAATGTACCATTCAGTATGGATTTCAGCTCAGTATTAAGAAAACAAAGATTCTTACCACTGGTTCAATAGGCAGTGCCATGATGCATGGAGAGGAGATTAAAACTGTCAACAATTTTCTCTTGCTTGGATCCACAATTAACACCCTTGGTACGAGCATTCAGGATATAAGGAGACACATTGCACTGGGAAAATCTGCAGCTAGGGACCTTTCCAAATTATTGAGGAGTAGTGCTGCCAGTTTGAGGACTAAAGTGTTTCTACTTACTAGATATGGATCCAAAATCTAGACAATGAATAAAGATGACAGAAAAAGAATTGATATCTTCAATCTGTGGTGTTGGAGAAGAGCATTGAACATTCCATGGATGACCAAGAAAATGAATAGATATGTCTTGGAGAGGTACAGCCAGAATGCTCTTTGGAGGCAAGAATGATGAGACTTTGCCTCACATTCTTTGGACATATTGCTAGGAGGTGCTGCTATTTCTTGGAGAGGGATTTGATGTTGGGAAGGGTGGAGAGTCGGCGAAGGAAAGGAAGAACCTCAACCAGGTGGATTTACTAGGTGTACAAGGTGACTGTTGCAGTAGGCTCTGGTGTGTCAGGAAGAGTGAGGATGGTACAGGACAGGATTGGTTTCAGATCTTTTGTTCATAGGGTCGCTATGAGTCATACCCGTCTTTATGGCACCTAACAACAACAACAAAGTATCTGTTGAAAGTCCTACAAAGTTTCAGAAATGATCTAGAGAACTTAAGGAGGAAAGCGGATAGAGTCAAAAGTGCAATGATGTTGAAGACAGGGAATTCAGTATCAGATTTTGCTCTGCCTCCAAATAACTGAATGAATAAGATATCAGGATCTTTGTCCTCATGGATCCCACAGATTAAAGGTAAACGCAGATATGAAAGTAATACAATCTCAGAAAAACACATATTTAAAAAAATGATAAAATTTGAGGGAGTGAAAGAAGGTGAGTTTGAGGAACAGTGAGAAGAGGATAAAGAGGATAACCTGAAGCTGTGAAGATAGGGCTCATGGTGAATTTCATTCTAAGAGTCATGAAAAAGATCTTTTCTTTAGTTAGCAATTAGTGATATGTTTAGATATCCCTGCTGAAAAGAGTCCTCTGGATGAAATGTGGAGAGAAATATGGAGGATATAAACTCAGAAAAAGTGGTTAGAATGCCACCCCAAGCAGGCAGAAGAGTTTCTGCGTGATACAAATGGTCAGTATCCTTGGCTGCTAGCCAAGAGGTCCAAGTCTACTTATAGATGCCTCAAAAGATAGGCCTGCTGATCTACTTCTGTTAAACTAGCCATTGAAAATCCTATGGAGTGTTTTCTATTAGGACACACATATTATTGCCATAAGCCTCAGTTAGTTCCACAGCCTGAGAAACAGGAGTTTAGGGGGTTATCTAGAAAGGCAGAAACAAGTGTCTACTTGATCCTATTTTCCTATAACAAAGGCAGTATTCATTAATAGATAAACCACTACTGAAAAGTCTAATTATAGTTAGTACCAAAGTATAATATTTGCAAAACAAGAAAGCAGCAAAATATTTTAGTCTAATTAGGTAACATGTACCCATATTGTAAAATGCAACAAACAAATTGTTGATCGTTCAAAATTCTATTATCCTCTCTCCAGCTTCATTTCTGTCACCAAGTCTATGCTTTCCAACTACTGATCCTTCTTCTCTGTTCCCAACTTTCACATTCTAGTCACCCATCAATATTAATGCATCTTGGTTGCATGTTCAATCGATCTCTGACTGCAAAAGTAAAAATCATCTCTTTCCTCTTCTTTGGCTCTGGTTGTTGGTGCATATATTTGAATGATAGTGGTATTCACTGGACTTCCTTGTATATGTATGGATATTATCCTGTTACTCACAATATTGTATTTCAAGGCAGATCTAGAAATGACTATTTTAACTATGAAAGTAACCCCATTTTTCCTCACCTTTCCATCTCCAGCATAATAGATCATATGATCATCTGACTCAAAATGCCCCATTCCAGTCCATCTCATCTCTCCAATGCCTAGAATGTCGATATTTATGTGCTCCATTTCTTCCTTTACAATATCTAATTTTCCTACATTAATAGTTCTCACATTCCATGTTCCAATCACTAGTGTCTACTTACAACTGTTCCTCTGCCTCAGTATTTCCATCTTTGCAAGTTCCACGTCTGTTGCCCTATCTTCTAGTTTAAGTGTGTTCTAATGTACATAGGGTTTTCGAAGGCCTGCTATTTCGGAAGTGGATGTGCCAATTCTTCTTCCTAGTTTGGCTTAATTTGTATGCTCAGATTTAGAAAAGTATCTGACAGACAAGCATTTTACAGAACAATGAAGATGAAATATCTTTCCCAACTGTAGAAATAGCCAGTAGTTTTCATTTTCTCCCTGCCCTTGACATGAGTCTCTTGACCTACTTTTCCCCTGCTCCACCAGTATTCCCTTCTACTCCCACCTACTCCCTTCAATATCTATATCCTGTTATATTCCCCTTGATCTGATAGCTTATATCTCAAGCTTTTTGGATTTCTGTGATTTCAAATTTTTCAAGATGTTGCAGATTTCTTATGCTGTGATCAGTGTCCCTTGAGTTTAGGGGCCTGTAAGTCCAAATATAAAGCTCTAATGTTAGAAAAACCTTATTTCAGATGATTTCTGAAGAAAACTGTGTGGATTATAGCAAACTGTATCCCAGAACACTTGGGACTGCAGTCTTCAGTATTGATTGAGACTCAATATCAAGAAAATAAAGATTCTCACCACTGGGCCGATGGCAGCATCATAATGGATGGTGATGAGATTGAGATTGTTCACCGTTTTAGTTTTCTTGACTCCACACTCTACACTCTTAGCACCAGTAGCCAGGAAATTAAAAGATGTGTTGTGATGGGAAAGTCTGTGGTTAGAAACCTCTCTAAAGTGCTAAAGTGCAAAGATGTCAGTCTGGAAACTAACATGCCGTTGTCTTTACAATCATTTGATAGGCATCAGAGAGCTGGACAATGACTAGGAAGGATAGAAGTAGAGTTGATGCCTTTGAGCTGTGGTATTGGAGAAGAACACCGAATATAACATGGACTGCTAGGAAAACAAACAGATTTGTCTTGGAGAAGGTGAAGCCAGACTGCTTCACTGACATACTTTGGACATGTTGCAAGGAGGGACCAGTCCTTGGAAAAGGACATCATACTTCGGAGAGTGGAGGGACAGCGCAGGAGAGGAAGACCCTCGATGAGATGGATTGATTCAGTGACTAAGGTAATTGGTGTCAGAGATGGTAAGATTGCCACAGGATAGGGCAGAGTTTAGGGCTGTTGTACATAGGGTTGCTATGAGTCACAGGCAACTCGATGGCACATCACCACCACCACCATCACCCCCACCCCCACCCATATTAGTGGTCAACTATTCTCTCCAGAAGTTTCAGCAAGTAATTAGGCACCGTCCTGATTCGATATTTTCTTTCTTCTTCTCACTTTATTTCCTTGGAATAATGTCATGATATTTCAAAGTTCACCAGGAATTAAAGTAAATGCATTGGATAGAATAAAGAAGCAGACTTCCAAGTAGGATTAAGAATCACAATAAACCTCACATTTTAAAAACAGAGATTCATTATCTTCAAACACACCCTCCCTCACTCACATGTGGTACCAGGCAATATTGTTCTGGGTTGTCTTATCACATGTGTTTCAACCCTGGTGGACACACACCAGGCACACATTATTATTGAATCGTGAAGTAATCTGAGAGGCCCATTAGGTCATTTTGAATACCCCACTGCCAGAATTACATTGTTCCTTCTCAAAGAGCTCTGTGCCTAGTTGAGATATAAACAACTCATATTACACAGCTGTTTCCTTTCCTTTTCAAGTTCTCATCATCCTAAAAAGAAAACAATTGACATATTTTGAGCAGGATGATGATGATGATGATAATAATAATAATAATACTCCATTTGCTTGGTGGACGTAGTGTACCACTCTATAAACATTCAGAGCATCTATTTTGTCCTCTAGGACCATTATTCACTTTCCATGTCTTACTGTCCACCTGAAAACCCAGAATACTCAGAAATTGCAGTTACATGTCTCCCTCTGTAAATGCTTTCCTTGCCACTAATATTTCAAAAGTTGTTTTCAGCAGTAGTCAAAATAAATCCATTTATAGACTTCACATCTCCATTTTTATGTAAAACACTTCACACATCAAAAATCTACAGTTTGATCTGAATCTGTTTTATTTGCTTGAGCAACTTCTATTTTCAAAACAGATACGTCTCACAGAATAGAAATTTACCAGTATATGTTCACTAAAATGAACACTGATGTACGTTTATTAGTTTGTATATCTGCCAGGATGTAATAATGAGGCATTGTTTTCATATTGACCATTATTTCCATCATTAAGAGAAAATGTTGGTTTTACTCATTAGTGCCTATTACATAAAGAACTCTTTAATTTTTGGCTGTTTATATAAAACTATAGTTTGATAGGTTTGTCTTTTCGTATCAATTTCATCAGTCTATGGAACAAATATGAGCATTTAAGTTTTGGGATAACCTTGAGTTATGTAATGAACAACTACTGACTTTCCTAAAATGCTCTCTTAGATGCTATGTTCACATCTGCAATGAACTATTTCAATGTCAAATAGTTTAAAAATACACAGAACAAATACCTTTTGATCATTGATGACTTATTTCCTCTTTTTCTTGGATCAGAAAAGCTTGACTATACTTGAGTCCAGATATGTTACCTGAGGATAGTGTAAGACGCTAATCTATGATTTCCACACCCCCTTTAAATTCTCTTCCTTCCTCTCATTACCCCTTTCTCTTTCTGCATAATGTTTATGTAGTATCTGATAGCCTCAGTAAAGGTGAACTGACAGAAAAAAATTACCTGCCAATGTAAAAACTTAAAAAATAGGAATAACTGAGCATAATACAACTGTCTTCAAGAATCACGAGATGAAAAATATGACCCCAGACATAATCTTTAATATGTTCTTATAGAAGGATAGAATTTAAGGTAAATATGAAGGCAGTACAAAATGAGGAAGACCTTCATCAGACAAATTGATGTAAGGGCTGCAAATATGAGCTCAAATAGATCAACTATCATGAGGAGCACTGAACCAGACAGTATTTAGTTCTGTTGTATACAGAACTCTGTATACAGATCTGTCTTGATGACATTTAACAACAATTGTTTAGCAGAATAAATGTTTGTTTTGCAATAGTTAAACACTTGGCTGCTAACTGAAAAGATGATAGTTCAAATTTAGAACTAACTACTCTGAAGGAGACTTAGTGATCTGTTTCTCAGAAGAATATCAAAGCATGTGGAACACAATGCTGCTGAAGTCAATTCTGATTTATAACTGTCTGTTTAAGATAGATTAGAACTGCTCAGATAAGTTTTCAAGGCTACATGTATTTACAGAAAGAGACTGCCTCATTTTCTGGCAGAGTGGCTAGTGGATTCAAAACATGGACATTTTGGCTGGCAAAAAAATTGCTTTAACCAACACACACCTGTATTTTCTCATATTAAATAATAAGAAGAACATTTTTTGTTAAGATTATAGCCTGGAACAATCTATATGACAGTGCTGCTCTACCAGATGGAGAAAAAGATACGCTAGAAACATTATTGGAAAATTGGTGACAAGAACAGTGTACTTCTCTAGCTGTTTTGAATAATTTAGTTCAGAAATACTTTACTTGTGCATTCTATCTCCAAGGGAGCTCTGGTGGCCTAGCGGCAAGAAGATGTGCTGCAATCCCAAAGGCACGTGGCTCAAGGCCACCAGTCACCACTGAAGAAGGATAGGTATCTTCTCCCATGCATTTAACTACCCCTGAAAGCCAGCCAGAGAGTCAGCTATGTGTCATTTCCAACTCTATGGTACGCAACAACAACATTCTATCTCCATACCTTTTCTATATTCAGAACAGATCATTCAGGAGGCTGAACTTTATGAAGGGGAATGTAGCATCAGGATTGGAGGAAGACTCATTAACAATGTGCATTATGCAGATGACACAACCTTGCTTGCTGAAAATGAGGAGGGCATGAGGAGTTTGCTGCACAGGGTCAAGGACTGTAGTCTAAAATATGGATTGAAGTTCAACTTCAAGAAGACAAAGATTCTCACCACTGGGCCAGGTGGCAGCTTCATGATAGATGGAGAAACATTGAGATTGTTAATAACTTCACCTTCTTGGTTCCATAATTAATAAATACTCTTGGCACCATCAGTCCAGAAATCAAAAGACAAATTGCATTGGGAAAGTCTTTTGTCATCTCTAGAGTACTGAAGAGCAACAATCAGTCTGGAAACTAAGGTGTGCCTGATCCGTTCCTTAGTCTTCACAATTACTTGTTCTGCATCTGAAAGCTGGACAATAACTAAGGATGATAGAAGAAGGATTGCTGCCTTTCAGTTTTGATTCTAGAGAAAACTATTGAACATACTATGGGCCTCCAGGAGAACAAGCAGGTCTGTCCTGGAGAGAGTGAAATTGGGCTCCTCTCTAGAATAAAGGATTGACTCAGTGACTAGAGAAATGAGATTAAGTTTATCGGAGAATATGAAATTGGCCCAGGATAGGGCAGGGTGGAAAGCTAATTTACACAGGGTCCTTATGAGTCGCAGAACTTGATGACACATAACAACAACAACAAACAATGATATTAATGATATTAATGTTAGCTAATTCCTACAGCCTGTTTGATCATCTTTATAGGAAATGAGACCAAATTATGGGTATTTTTCCAGTCATTTAGCCAGCTGACTGTCATTTCTCATGTGTTTATTCGGAGGCTTACCAAAAAGTGACTTTTCAGAAAGGGATTTTAATAATCAAGTAAAGAAAATGTCATGTTTTGATGAAACTAGTTAGCCTCTTTTGCAAACTACTCCTATCATTGTTCATTGGGTGTTAAAACAGTATGGGATTTTTCTTCCTTGTATGTAAGAGTGAGATATTGTTTTCATTAACATATAATGTAAAAGATGCTTCTTCTAGTTTTAGATGTACTCATTATATCATGTTATATTGATGTTTGAGATATATATATGTGTGTGTGTATTTGTAGATAGAGAGAGGTGTAGAGAGTGAGAAATTATAAGAGTCACACAGAACAGAGAAAGGTTTAGATCTATTCATAACATACTTATGAATTATAGTCTACTCGATGACACCTAACTACAACAATAAAAACAAATATATATGTGTATATTTATATACATACACCCACATATATATACATACATATGGACTGTTGCTGACTATTGGGTATGAGTTGATTAGATTTGACCTCATATTTCAAAAGACATTTGGTCACCAGTTCGGGACTGCTTTCCCTCTTGGGAAGAGGAGTGAACAGCAGGATTCTACAAAGGTATGTTTTCTGTTTTGGTTGAGGATTAGGTATAGACTTGCTCCAGTGTGAGATAATTGGATTAGGCCTCATATTTAAAAAGGCATTTGGGCCCTTGTGCCTGTTTTTAATTGTTTTCAGTCAAACATTTTTCTAAATAGTATAACACTGGATTGTCAATTTACTTTACAGAGGTGACTCATGGTTGCTGTGATGGTTAACACTGTGACATTGATGTGTCAGTTGTGATAATGATTACCTATGGTGGACAATATTTGGTCGTGCTCTCAAATTAACACAGGCTTAGAAGCAGGAATGGCATCCATTTCTGAAATAGCTTGCCTCTGGAAACTCTGACGTTATGAACTTAGAGAAGCAATGAAAGTAATATGTGTTCAGGACTTTTGTTCATAGGGTCACTATGAGTCATCTATGGTTCGACGTCACTTAACAATAACACACACACACACACACACACACACACACACACACACACACAATTGTTACATGCCATCAAATCAATAACAGCCCCAAATCCTGCTCTATCCTGTACCAATCTTATTGTCTCTGACACATCCACCCCCATTACCTCATCAATCCATCTCATCAAGGGTCTTCCTCTATTGCTCTGTGATGTTCCAAGGAATGGTCTCGCCTTGCAACATGTCCAAAGATGTCCAAAGTATGTCAGATGAAGCTACAGAATCCTTGCTTCCAAGGAGCAACCTGGTCTTACCCTCTCTACAACGAATCTGTAGGGTGTGTGTGTGTGTGTGTGTGTGTGTGTGTGTGTGTGTGTGTCTGTATACAGAGTAATATGAAAGACATTTGGTCAGCAGAATGGGGCTGGAATCCAAGTTGGAAGTCATCTCTAATGGCTGGATTCTACAGAGGTTTGTTTTTTAGTTCTGGTGAGGATAATGACTATTTATGGTGGACAGTGTTTGCTGGAGCTCCCCAAATAAAACAAGCTTGGAAACAGGAATGCCATCCACTTCTGAAATAACTTGCCTCTGGAAACTCTATGAATTTGGAGAAATGATGAAAGTTATACAAGTGTTCAGGTCTTTTATTCATAGGGTCACTATGAGTTGTCTATGATTCTACGGCACCTAATAACAACAACATAGAGAGATCTCTGTTGGCCTAGTGGTTAGAA
>NW_006399808.1:16035993-16042885 GCF_000299155.1 Elephantulus edwardii | reverse complement strand
GCAGTGCGGTTGGCACAGGATAGAGCAGGGTTTAGGGCTGTTGTGCATAGGGTCGCTATGAGTCGGAAAGGACTCGATGGCACATAACAACAACAACAACATATATATATATGTATATACGCTTTCTCCATATATACTCTCACACGCATATATTAGAGATTATATACAGATTAAGGAAATATGTAAAGGTACTACCTTGACTCTTATCATATGTGCACTGTTTTCATGGCTAATATCATGTGTCAGCATGATCATCCAGTTTAATAATGTAACTCTTCTGTTTTACAAATTTTAACATTTATGACCATTTTTATAAAATTATAATTACACTTATTTGATTAATGGTAGGTCTCTTCAGAGTTGCGATGTATATAGCATTTATATTTGGACTTTCTGGCAAAAAGAGAGTTTTGTCAGATCTGGGCTCTAGCTATTTGGCTGTGGTCCCCAGACTTAAACTCAGTGTCTTGCTGTGCTTAGTGACTTTGGATGCATCAATGCCTAAAGCCAGCTATCTTTGACTCTGCTTCCCAATCATGACCTTGGAGATATCAACCTTTGAAGTTGGTAGCCTCCAAAGCCACCAGCCTGAGACGTTGCCTTCTTAAACACTTCTATTTTGAAGTCTAAGCTAAAAAGTTAGTCTTGACTATACAAACGCATAAACCATTTCTTGAAATTTCTAAGATATTCATTGGTTCTGGTTCTCTAGACTACTAAGCCTAAAACACTACTCAAAAACCAAAATAACAAACAAAATAACAAAACCACATCCAATCAGTTTCTGACTGGTAATAAATTTATTTCAGGTTTCTGAGGTTGTAAATCTTTGTGCAGGAGGCTGTCCATTTTTATCCCAAGAAGCAGCTGGTGAATTTGAACAGTAATTGCTACACACTACACCAAATAATGTAAATGAAAGCCTGATGGTACTGTGTTTAACGCATTGACTGCTAAGCCAAAGATTGGCAGTTCAAATTCATTGGCTACTCCCTGTCAGAAAAATCTGCTTCTTTTAGAGATTTCAGCCTTGAAAACTCTATGGAACAGTTCTAGTCTTTCCCACATGATTGTAATGTATTTGAAGGCAGTAGGAACAGACAGCTCAATAATCATCCACAATATAGATTATATAATCTTCTCCACAGAAGAAACATGGGTAATCTCCTCCCATGCAACTCACTGCCTCTGAAAACCAGCCAGAGAGTCAGCTATGGTTTGTTTCTGACTCTACAGTGTACAATAACAACAAACATATAGATTATCATTTAGAAAACTCTTATTAGGCAGTTGTACATTGTCAAATATAATTTCTGTGAGTCAAAATTTACTAGACAGCACACAATAACCACAAAAGTATAACCACAGCTCACTAGTCCAGCTACTACTTCCAGTACTCCAGAACTTGGCATGAACTGTCTTTGTGAGAACTCCTCGTTATAAGTTTTCCACTGGCTCATAGAGATGACAGCTTGAAATGCAAATTAATTTGCTTTATGTAAGTGTTAATTATTTCTCACATGCTTCCATTTGTGGCTTGAGATTTTTATACTCTACATATATGAAGAGTGATCTCTTAAGTCACTGCTCCCACGAGAAGAATTATATCAAATCTTATTATTGCATGCAATAGTGTCTTAAAGGAGGTCACATTCTTTGAGAAATATAACACATGTCCTTTTCCCTATGCATTAGACAAATGTTTTCAGGAGAGTTTTGTGGGTTTTGTTTGTTTGGGTTTTTTTTTGTTTTTGTGTGGTGATTTTTTTGTGGTTGTTGTTGTTTTTAGGAGAAAAGGAAGAGATGGATAAAAATAATTCCTTTTCCAAATACATTCCTTACAGTTTGAGCTACAGAAAATCCACTCCATTACAAAACGATTTAGAGTAATCATCTGGGGGCAATGAATGGTCCATAATTCTATTTTTTTAAAACACACTATTATTTCTGAGCCATTTTTGTTTCTGCCTTTTAAGATAAGTAATAAAAATAATTGTTGTTGTTGTTATGTGCCATTGAGTCACTTGCAATTCGTAGCAACCTTAAGTACAAGAGTGCTCAACCCTTCTCTATCCTGTGCCAAACTCACTGTCTCAGACACACCTATTTTCACTACCGTAATCACTGAATCAAACCATCTCATTGAGTGAGGGTCTTCCTCTCTTGCACTGTTGTTCCATCCTCCCAAGCATTATGTCCTTCTCCAAGGACTGTACCCTCATTGCAACATGTTCAAAGTATGTCAGATGAAGCTTCAGAATCCTTGCCTCCAAGGAGCATCCCAGTTTCACCCTCTCTAGGACAAACCTGTTTGTTCTCCTAGCAGTCCATGGTATATTCAACACTCTTTTCAGCATCACAGCTCAAAGGCTTCAATTTTTCTTCTGTCATCCTTAGTCACTGTCCAGCTCAGCTCCCTAATGCATACCATTCAATTGTGAAGACTATGGCCTGAACCAGGCACACCTTAGTCTCCAGTCTGACATCATTGCTCTTCAGTAATATGGAGAGGTCCCTGACAGCTGATACTCCCAATGAATTTCATATCTTGGTTTCCTGGCTGTTGGTACCAAGAGTTTTGATTGTGGAGCCAAGCAAACTAAAGCTGTCAACAATCTCAATCTCCTTACCATCCGTCATGGTGCTGCTAATTGGCCCAGTGGTGAGAATCTTTGTTTTCTTGATCTTAAGCTTCAATTTATACTGAAGGCTGCAGTCTTTGAACTTCTGTAGCAAATGCTTCAGGTCTTCCTCAGGTTCAGCAACCAAAGTTGTGTCACTTGCATAACTCAGATTATTAATGAATCTTCCTCCAATCCTGATGCCACATTCCTCCTCTTACAGCCCAGTGTCCCACATGATCTGTTCTGCATACAAATTGAAAAAGTATTCAGACAGAATACATCCCTGGTGGACACACTTCCCGATTTTGAACCATGCAGTGTCTTCTTGTCAAGTATAGGTTTCGTATAAGCACAATCAAATGTTATGGGATTCCCATTCTTCTCAGAGTCAGCCACAGCTTGTTGTGATCCTTTTTTCTTTAAGATATTATTATTAAAAAAAAATTAAGATAGACTAGAAAGAATGATTGTCCATCCACTTCCAAAATAACAGGCCTTCAAAAACCCTATCTATGCACAAAAAAGTACACTTGGACTAGCAGACATGACAATTGAGGCTCAGATATTAATTATGGAAACACAGAGGAGGAACAATTGTAAGCAGACACTAGTGATCGGAACATGGAATGTGTGAAGCATGAATGTAAAAATATTAGACATTGTTAAAAAAGAAATGGAACACATAAATATTTACCTACTAGATACTGGCAAATAGAGATGGCTTGGCATGGGACATTTTGTATCAGATAATCATATGGTCTACTATGCCACGGATGAAAAGGTGAGAAAAAATGGATTTGCTTTCATAATAAAAAAAAAACACAACAAAACAACCCAACAACAAAAACCTGATGATTAAGAACCTTAATTTGTATTAGATTAGCTCAATTTCATTCTAATATGCAATGAGAAAACTTAGTTTACTGATTATTTTCATCACAGTGGCATTGCAACTTGAATTTTCCAACACATATAAATACATATAATTTTTTTGAAGTATGTAATACTGTGTGTGTATGCCCCACTGCCCTACGTTTTGTTCCTGGTTCTTCTCTATCATTCTAGCCTCAATACAGGAAAAACACAGTGTAAAATAAAAATGATTGGGAAAAAAACCCCACAAGATATTGCTTTCTCTCCTACACTTAAGAGTTGACAAAATATATACAAGCTTTAGACAGATCAAAGTGGGATTTCCTCCAAAATATGTCACCCCCAGCAAAGAAATCTCACCACCAAGAAAAGAGCAGCTATGGCAAACCTAGGAACCTGACATGATATAGGATCTTGAAGTGGGAGTGAGACTGGGGAGAGCCAATATTGGCAGGACTGAGAATTTTGTAGGACAACTGGAGGTGGAAAGCCAGTATTGGCAGCACTGAAAACTTGGTAGCTTAAAGCTTAAAGCTGTGAGGCTCCAGGATGAGGTGCCTGAATGCACATTTAGGGAGCTGTCTTGACTGTATTGAATTATTAATCTAAATTATAACCTTTTGACTTCCCCAATATAGTTCTGTGCTGTCAGTGAAATATCACATAGTATATTTGATCCAGCAAAACAGTAAGATTTGTACTGAGATGAATAGAAAGAGCTACAGGAGCCCAGGCAAATGTCAGAGCTCATTGGAATTGGTTTTGTGTTATTGATGCGGTGTACAGGCACATTTCCCCTTAGTGAAGTCAGTAAGGGTCAGACAAGGCTGTACCTATGTGGCCTTTACTATTTTTACCGGTCTATATGTGTAGTTGCCATTTGTGTTGCTTATGAAATGTATTTACAATGAATAAGTCATTGATTGTAAAAAAAATATTTTATTCTATCTCATGCCTTAAATTCTGTACAAGGTCATGTTTTCTGACTACTGACTCTTGTTATCAAGTTTTGGATTCCAGTCACTTATGATTATTAATTCATCTTTGTTGCATGTCTGATGTGTTTTTGACTGAAAAAGTTGGTAAAATATTTCTATTTCCTCCTCTTTGGCTCTTGTTGTTGGTATATATATTTTTATGATAGTAGTATTAGCAGATTTTCCTTGTATATGTATGGATATTTTCTTGTCTTTTACAACACTGTGTTTCACTGTTTATAGTAGAAAAGCAGTAGGTGTTTTGCCCATTAAGATGGATAGGTTGAAACTGCCAACCTTTTGGTTCACAGTTGAACATTAAACTGTTGTAGCACAAGAGTTCCTTTTCAAAATAAGGGGGAGGGTAAAATTTGTAATCGAAAAATTTAGCAAATAAACACACATATGCCAAGTTAAATTTGAATTTCAGATAAGCAATAGATGCAAGATTTGGAACACACATTAAAATTATGTGTCATTTGTCTAGAATTCTAATTTAATGGAATATTTAAAATTTTATTTGACATCCTTAATACAAGTAGGCATGATTCTGGGATTCTTTTCTTTGGGAAATAGCTTTCTATGCATTGTCAGATGTAATTCCAGGATAAATTAAGGAAAATATATCTGAAGTTTGGGAAGGATTATGGATGTTCTCTAGTTTAGGGAGTTTCCTGGACAATATTGAGAAACATGTGAATCAGCGACTTGAAGATCACATTATATAAACTGCTTTGTTTATACTTTCAGAAAAAAAGAAGACTGAGTAGAAAGCATAGAGAAATTTTTACTGGTTTTGCTTAATTTTTTCACTTTAGAGGCTGTGAAAATGCACCCGTTGTTTGCTCCTCCTTTTCCTGTCCTATAATTTCCAGGAAAAACTGGAAATATTAACTAGGGATGAAGTCCCCTGCATTTCGTAAGTAAGGGCAAAATTGATAAGGTATGGGTGTTTTTGCTTGTTTTTTGTTAAGATCCTGGGGGGACAGAACATTACATATTGGACTGTTTGTATTCTCTACATACTTCACAGGAAAGAGCTAAATCATCCCTTCCCTTAAAAGTTTACAGTCTCAGAAACTCCTTGGAGGGTCACCTCGTGTTGGAATCAAATTGATGATAGCAAAGATTTTTTTGTTTTTGTGTCCGGTTTTTGGTTTTTTTTTTTTAAGGAAGAGGGCAAGATAGGGTTGTCATGGTTTACGTTGATGTATATTTACATCTTTTTTTACTCACATGTTGATAAATGAAAATTTAGTCTTAAAAATTTTCAAAGTAATAAATCTAAAATTAATGGAAAACACACAATTTTTCTTTTATGTAGTTTAGGCCACAATCATTGATTGTTTGTTTACATTTCAGTTATAGTATTTAACCTCGTGGTCTGGATTCTGGGCACACATAATTGATAATAATTAATTTATATTTTCTATTGTTGATTTTTATCAGCTCTTAGTTTAAATATAAAATCCTTCATTCACCACAGATTCTTTATTTTAATCTGAGAGTGTAATTAGCATTTCCTATTCTCCTTCATGTGTTTGCTATTAGTAAGACTCCAAATTCTGTTCTCCATTATCACAGATATGCTAAGTATATGTTTAGTAGAAACTTATTAATTTGTACCTCAAAAACCGAAAAATAATAGACTTAAATTAATCTAATATCTTATATAATAGTTTAGGGAAGAACAATTGTACTTTACATCATAAGCTATTTTGTATAAATATGCATTGGCTTGCTTGAGATTTCTGAGCTAACCCATAAGCAGTTCTTGTTAGTGAACATTTTAGAAGCTAATTTGCAATTATAAGTTAATTTCCCAACTGCCAATTTACCAAAAGGGCAATACACTGAATTATAGAATTTATTTTAGTTGTAGTTTCTCCTTTCTCCTTGTTTAGCTTTCCTATTCACACCATTATATGAAGAGGAGTGTTTTCCCTTGAATACTGTTTAGTAAATTCTCTGTTTACATACACTGTGTACGCTCCTACCTCTGGCAAGAAAAATGTTTGAGCTGAATTATTAAACTATTAGGTTAAAGCATTCATTTACCTCTGAAGGGTGTTATGACTGATAACTGGAAAAGAACATTGGGCTAGGCAGGTGGCCTGAATTTGGCTATGCCACTAGGGAGGTGAGAGAAGTTGAGGATAGGTTCTCAGTTCAAGTCAGGCCTTATATTCTATGATTTAATAATCATCCAGGAATGTTAGAATGTTACTTTTCATATAATAACTTGTGTCCAGGATTAAGATACTTAGCAGTCATCTGTATGACTACTACAGATTTGGATAACGTGTTTAATATAAATGGGACTTAAAAGTAAGACATTTTAAGCAATTTTATTAATAAGGTAAACTTTTTTATACAATGACTCAATGTGTGTGTGTGTGTGTGTGTGTGTGTGTGTGT
>NW_006399808.1:16024044-16034398 GCF_000299155.1 Elephantulus edwardii | reverse complement strand
AGGAAGGCCCTCTATGAGCTGAATTGATTCAGTGACTGGGATAATTGGGATGGGAGTATCAGAGACAGTGCGATTGGCACAGGACAGAGCGGAGTTGAGGGC
Source organism: Elephantulus edwardii (assembly GCF_000299155.1). Taxonomy (NCBI): domain Eukaryota; kingdom Metazoa; phylum Chordata; class Mammalia; order Macroscelidea; family Macroscelididae; genus Elephantulus; species Elephantulus edwardii. The sequence continues at coordinate 16,034,296 of NW_006399808.1, read as the reverse complement.
TGTTGTACATAGGGTCGCTATGAGTTGCAGGCGACTCGACCACACATAACAACATCAACAACATTGTTGTTAGGTGCCATCGAGTCGAGTATGACTCATAGTGACCTTATGAAAAAAAGATCTGAACCCTTTTCTATCCTGTGCCATCCTCATACTTTTGATACACAACAGCCTATTTCAGCAGTCACTGTGCCAATCCACCTAGCTGAGGGTCTTCTTCTCTTTCGCCAGTCCTCCACTTTTCCCAGCAACATGTCCTTCTCCAAGGAATAGCCCCTTTTAGCAACATGCCCAAAACATGTAGGGTGACACCTCATCATTCTTTCTTCCAAAACGCACTCTGGCTTCACCATTTCCAAGACATAATTGTTTATTATCTTGGCCATCCATGAGATTTTCAGTGCTCTTTTCTAACACCACAGCTCAAAGGTGTCAATTGTTTTTCTGTCATCCTTATTCATTGCTCATCTCTCAGAGATGCATAGCAAGTAATCAGAAAGACCATTGTTTGAATAAGATGTACCTTAGTACTCAGAGTGACATCATTACTCTTCAATAATTTTGAAAGGTCCCTAACTGCAGATTTTCCCAATGCAATATGTCTCCTTATTTCCTGACTGCTGGTACCAAGGGTGTTAATTGTGGATCCAAACAAGATAGCAAGCCTTTATTGAGTACCTACTGGTTCAGTGGTTAGAGTCTTCCTTCCATGCAGTTACGTTTTTACATATCTTAAAGTTGGAACTGACTCATAGCTAATCCTCTAGTGGATTTTCAGAGACTGTACATCACATAGGAGGAGACTACCTATCTGTCTCCTGCAGATCAACTGGTGGATCCAAAACACCTGTCTTTGAGTTGGGAGCACAATTTCTTAGTCATTAGGCCGCCAGAGCTTCCTTTCATGCAGGAGAATATTCATTTCTGGACTGAAGCATCTCAGTAACAGCAACAAGTCATCTTTTAATGGAAGTTTTGTATTTACTGTGCTCATTCAGAAAAGGTTTCAGAAGAACTTCTAGGTTAATGAGACAGAGTAGGAAGAAAGACCTAGTGATACATTTCTGAAAATCAGCTAATGAAGACCCTATGAATTACAGAGATCTAATCTACAGCTAGTCAGGGGATGGCCCAGAAGCATGCAGCATTTAATTTTGTGTTGCATGTGGAGTTGCCACATGCGGGTGTCCAATTCTATGGCAGCAAACAGCATCAACTATGTTGTTACAGCATGACTCTAAATCTGGAGATAAAACTGTCACAGAAACTCATTGTTGTCCAGGAAGCTACATTTAAACAAAAAAGTATAAGACACTATGATAGATTCCCCGTGAAATACATAAGGCTTTTATTGGACATGGCGTGTCTCAAAATACTACCATTCCCACAGCCCCATAAAATGCTTTCTGTATCATATCACTATCTCTTACCACAGCTGATCATTATTAGTGACTCAGCATATTTATGAGTTGGATAGTTTGGTGGCTTGCTAGGAATACTCACATTAATAACGATTATAGTGCCTAACTGCATTCCTAAGATCTTATATTCTAAATGACTTCAATACACATTAGAAGCTTGACAGAGATTAAAAGCATTAGAGTTGGAAGATATGATTAGTATAAAAATGACAAAGCATGAGAAAATGCCATAACATATCATTGCTTCTGAGACTATACAGTGATGAGGTATTTTAAGTTAAGAGAATTTTCCTGTGCCCTAAATACTGTTGCCACACTGATGGCCAAGTGGTAAGAAGTTGCACTGCTATCTAAAAGGCATGCAGTTCAAATCTGACTGAGCCTGGGAATGGACAATTTTCTTCTGTGTGATTTACTGTCCCTGTTACCCACTGGACGCTCAGCTATGGGATTGTTCCAGCTCAAAGACACAGAACAACAAATATTGTTCTGTTTCCTGAACCAAGCTTTATCTCCTTAAATCTTAAAAGCATGGAGGGTATTCTGACATTGGCCTAAAGCCTTTCATCTTCCTGAACACTCCTGTCTTTATAATGAATATGCCTATTTGTCCATAGACTGGATGAGCCGAATTAGTTTTGGGTACGATGTTAATACAATGTTAAGTGTTGAACACAAAAGTGTTAGGAGAAGATAAATGGGCAAGTTTTGACTTTGTATCATGAAAGACCTCATAGTTGTGCTTCACCTAAGACTTGAAGGTGGCAAATTGTCCCAGAGATGGGAATAGTTGTTTGTGTGAGTACAGGACAAGAGACAACAAAGCAATATCAAAGAACAAGGTATAGTTTCACACAACTGAGACAGAGGATCTGTGCGTAGAAGTAGGATGTGGGATTGTTATGACAAAGATTATAAGGATTTTGGATTTTATACCATAGACAATAAAGAACATATATTAGATATTCAAACAGTATTATGGCAAAAATGTAATATGTTTATTGTTGTTGTTGTTATGAGGGCCTGTCTATTAGAGGACCTAATAGTAATCTGAGTCCTGTCCTATCCTGTGCCATGAGTCACCTCAATATTGTAGATAAATTGTTTGCTGTAACTAGGGCAGAAACAGTGGAAGTAAGTATAAAAAATACTCTCGGGCAGTAGAAAGAATTAAGTGTGTTGATTAGATATTAGGAAAGATTCAGGGATGCCAACCATGGTTGTTGGTTTGGGTGATTGGGCAGTTTTTTAGCAAAGGAAGATGAGAAAGAAACAAATAGGAAGGGAAAGTGATGATAAATTTGGGCTTAAACCTTTTGGATTTGAGGCCCTGTGATGTGTTATATATAAGATTGTATAAGTTGAAGCTGGTATGAACTGCCAAAAGAATTAACTGTTATGTCTTGGAAAAGGTGCAGCTGGAGTGCTCCCTGGAAGCGAAGATGGCAAGGCTTCATCTCATACTACGAACGTGTTGCTACGAGAAGTTATTCCTTGGAAAAGGTTATGTTGCTTGGAAGGGTGGAGAGTCAGTGAAAGGGAGGAAGGCCTTTATTTAGATGAACTGACACGGTAACTACTGCAATGGCCTCAAGTGTATCCAAGATGGTGAAGAACGCACAAGATAGGTCAAGATTCAGATCTGTTGCTTATAGGGTTGTTATGCGTATTACTTGACATAATGGCATCTAACAGTAACAACAACACAACAACGGCAACAGACCACAACAATTGCTACCTTGCTGTCACTCTCTTCGACTCTCATAGAAGGGGCCAACATGTAATTTTTCAGAGGATATAGTAAAGGAAGGCAAAAAAGCTGTACCAATGTTAGTACTTGTGGCAGGAGCCAGAAAAGGGGTTACACCAAGAAGAAATCCACTCCTTGAGAATGTTGGGGATCCAAACCACAATCAATTTCACAAGTCCATCGGCGGGGCTAGACTATGGCCAGTCTCCCAAGACTGGAAGCCAACAGAGGCAGTACGCATCTGGGGGGTTCACACTTTTCTGCTAGTAGAGTGCCAAAAGGGATGGCTTTCATGCTTATGTTTCTGGACTGCTTGCTTTTCTTTTGATTTTAAGTTTTTAGGACTTTAAGTCTTTGGCTTTCACCAGCCAAATCTCTGTTGCATTACTGTAATGAAATATCTTCACTCATTTTGGTAAAATGTTGCTATGTGTGTGTGTTGATTCACTTACTTGGAGTCTCCCCAACTCACCCCTTTGCAAGATATTCTAGTGAGTGGTAAAAAAAATAGAAAACTCTGGTTTTAGCATGTTTCACAGACTGCTGATGGAAGTCTATATAGAAAACAAGTTGAAAACTAATTATACTATGTTCCAAATGAATCTGACATTGCTCTGGTTTTTTTCCCATCTATATGTAGGACACATCAGCACTCATGCATAGTACTAACCATTCTTCAAGTGATAGCATTTATAGCAATTTGCTTTCAAAGTTGGGATGTAGCTGGTTGTTTTGAGCACACTGTTTTCAAACCACTTCTCTCCATCGAGTGATGGTTCATGTCATCAGAGACTGGCCAAGACTATCCAATGGGTGGAATGGAAGGAGTGAGTGGAAGGGCACAAATAGGAATAAAAACAGAACAAAAAATTCTTTATGCTTTGGCTTTCCTTTGGTCACTCTCTTTTTGACTCAAGTTGAAATAAGGGCCTTTGTTTTCCACCTTATCTAGATTCTTTAACTCAAAGAAAAGTTGAGCTGGCTTCTGAATGGAAAGATGCTTATAACTTTCAAGTTGTCCCTCTTCTTCTCTCAGTTTTCTTTGTTCTTTCAATAGTTTCTAGGTTCCCTTAGTGGCTCTTTTACTATACAATGGTAAAGTTGTTTACCACTGGAAGGAGTTCATTGGGTGAAATTTACCCAGGGCTTACTTAAAACTGATGCTTCATGCATGCATGAACGGCTTCCAAGGTTACTCAGTCCTTTAGCTTTTGCTAAGGAATCTGTCACTCAAAGTTGTAGCTGCTGACAGCAACTTTTTGAGACTCTTTTCTCTTAATTAAGCACTTTGAAAAAAGATAAGCAAAAGTTTTCTCACAGTCCATTGTGTGTGTTTCCTTGCTGCACATTTTGAGTTGATGACATTCATGTCATGCAAAAAGAGATTTTTGCTAAAGTATATAGCACTTCATTCATTTTGTCCCCATGTACATGATTTACCATAATTCAGGGTGATACTAAGTTTCTGTTTTAAAGACTGATTGTTCTGGTTACATGCAACTTCTGTTTTCTTTGCAAAAAATATGATTATTTGTTTGCATCTTTTATTTTTTATTTTGTTCATTTTTACCTTTAAAGTGAGCCTAAGCTCATGAAACCAGAATAACCATTAAGAGTGGCTTTTTTCAGAGGGATGTATCCTTTTTAGTGATACTTATTCAGTTAGTTATATGGAATTGTGCTTTATGATGATGAATTACTGTTGCAAATGAACTCAGTGACACTGATAAATTTTAAAGAGCCACCATTGCCCCCATGGAAACCATTTTATTTAGTTGCTTCTAAAATCTAGTCTCTGTATTTCCCTTCCTTTTTTATTGCTGTGCAGATTTACATGACAACAGTGCCTCTGGTCCTCAGGAGCATGTCTGCTCTCCCCACTATTCTCTACTTTGAGTCACTACCCTCTCTATGCTGAAGAGATGGGTGACAATGAAGTGAGGAGCAAATGGATGCTGGGGCAGATGAACTCTGAGAAACAAAGACTCCCTTTTCATGCAAATGTCCATAGTAATTTAACATGAAAGAAGAAAAGAAACTAGGGTGTAAGATATCAAGAGAACTGGATGGTATTGGGGCTTATCCCATGAAGCTTTGACATCTCTTTAGTGTGTGCACCTATCAAAGCATTTCTTCTCCTTTCATATAAAATGAAATGTGTTTACATTTTGAACGGGAATTTAGAGGAACGTAAAATCAAACTTCAACCACAGGGCTTCGAGGGTGCACTCACATTACCAGGCCGTTAATGCCTCCTTTAATTTTGTCATTTATTCCCGGAGATGTATCCGTTTGCTTACTGATTGTTCATGGTGTCCATTTTGCCTGGGAGCCTCTTCTCCTCTGCTTACTTAAATTGCCTTCACTTTATAAAATCACGTTTCATCATAAAACCTCCTTGGATCCTTTGCTCCATCCTCAATTATCTTTTAAGATTTCTCATTGCATTTTGTGAAAGTCTCTGGATGTCTCATACTTGGTTCCCAGTTCATCACACTTAAGTTGGGTTTTCTTCTCAGCAAAATTTGTGAAAAATGACTATGCCATAATTTACTTCTCTTAATTCATAGCTCTTTATATAATTAAGAACATATTAATAATTAACTATTTAAAAATATTAGTAAATAAAACTACATGCATTGCATATATTTTATAGCAACTAGTTGCAATTTAAGAATTACAAAACTAAGAAGGTAAAAAAATGAAAAAAAGATTAAAAAAAACTAAGAAGGTAAGTTTGTTTAGATATACATCTATCCATTAAAGTAATTCTTCTGATTTTTTTTAAACTAGTTTATTTATAAAATTCAAATACATTGATTTTGATAACAGTTCCATCCAATTTCGCTCACCTCCCCACTCACCAAATTGAACAATCCCATGATTAACCCTGCCTTCCCCTGCACATCCTCATCCCTCTGCTTCTACTCCCCTCACCCCACCTTGGATCCTTATAGTCATTCTACGATAACGGTTTTGTACAGTATTTATCCTTGTGGAACTGCGTTAGGTCACTCAGTATAATGCTCCCCAGCCCCTCCTATGTTAGGTAATAATTCACAAAATCATTGCTTCTGTTTGCAGCATAGTATTCCACTGTGTGAATGCACAATAATTTCTCAGTCATTCATCTGTGGTTGGACATTTGGGCTGTTTCCATGTTCTGGCGATATGAATAATGCTGCTATGAACATTGGTGTGCAAGTTTCTGTTTGTGTCTCAGTTCTCATTTTCTCAGGGTATATTCCAAGTAGTGGAATAGCTGGATCATACGGAATTTCTTTGTTCAGCTTTTTGAGGAAGTAACAAACTGCCTTCCAGAATGGTTGCACCATTTGACAGTGTGAATAAGACATGGAAAGAATTTACACAGAAGAAGATATTCAAATGGCCAAAAGACACATGAAGAAATGCTCAAAATTACTGGCAATAAGAAAGATGCAAATCAAAACCACAATGAGGTTACCATCTAACTCTATTAACAGTAAAAAGGTTTAACAGGAAAGAAAGTAATAAATGTTGAAGAGGATGTGGTGAGAAAGGAATTCTTCTTCTGATTTTTTTAAAACTGAAGGCAACTTGTCTTAAAGATAAAACTTGACCTGCTTTGGATTGATTCTATTTAGTAACAGGCTTAAGCAGGAGAGAGATCATGAAGATGGCACAGGATAGGGCAAGGTTCAGATTTGTTATTCATAGGATCATTGTGAATTGCAGTCAACCTGATGGCACCCAATAATAATAACAACATCAACATATTTAATAATTATCTCAATCATAATGGTCGCCTAATTAATATTGTTGCTATTGTTCTTGTATTCTGTTGTGTTAAAACCTATCCATAGCTGACCCTCCAGAGGTACCTTTCAGAGATAGTAAATTGCATGGGAGGAGAGTGCACATCTTTCTTCTGCAGAAAAGCTAGTGGATTTTGAGACTACAGCTTCCATAAGTATGAAAGGAGAAGCTTGCATATCTTTTATTCCAAGAAGCACTCTGGTTGCACTTTTTCCAAGGCATATCTGTTTGCTTTTTTGGCAATCCATGGGATATTCAATATTCTACAACACCATAACTCAAAAGCATCAATTCTTCTTCTGTCATCTTTAGTCATTGTCCAGCTCCCTGATGTATAGCAAGTAATTGAGCTAAAACTATAGTTGTTGTTGTTATGTGCTGTTGAGTTGCTTGCGACTCATAGTGACTCGATGTATAACAGCCTTAAACCCTCCTCTATCCCTTGCCAATCTTATTGTCTCCAACATGTCCATCCCCATTTTCCCGGTGAAGAAATCAATTCATCTCATCAGGGGTCTTCCTCTCCTGCGTAGTCCCTCCACCTTCCTAAGCATGACGGCCGGCTTCAAGGACTGGTGCCTCATTCCAGCATGTCCAAAGGATGTCAGATGAAGCTTCAGAATCCTTGCCTCCAAGGAGCAGCCTGGCTTTGCTTTCTCCAGGACAGACCTGTTTGTTCTCCTAGCAGTTCATAGTATATTCAATACTCTTCTCCAGCTCAAAGGCATCAATTCTCCTTCTATAATCCCTAGTTATTGTCGAGCTCTCTGTTGTATAGCAATTAATGGAAAAGGCCATGGCCTGTATCAGTTGCACCTTACTCTCCAGACTGACATCATTGCTCCTCAGTACCTTGGAGAGGTCTCTGACAGCAGACTTTCCCAGTGTAATTCATACTACACTTGATCTTAGCCAAAAGGTCGAGAAGTGATCCAGTGTAATTCATCTTTTCATTTCCTGTCTGCTAGTACCAAGATTGTTGATTGTAGAGCCAAGCAAACTGAAGCTGTCAACAATCTCAATCTCTTCACCATCCATCATGATGCTGCCAATCAGCCCAGTGGTGAGAATCTTTGTTTCTCTTGACAATGAGCTTCAATCCATATTGAAGGCTGCAGTACTTGACCTTCTGCAGCAAGCGCTTCAGGTACTCCTCGGTTTCTGCAAGCAAGGTTGTGTCATGTACATAACACAGATTGTTGATGAATCTACCTCTGATCTTGGTGCCACACTTCTTCTAATAATGCTCAGCCTACTGGATAATCTATTTTGCATATAGATTGAAGATATGGAAGTAGAACATATCCTTGATGCACACACTTCCCAGTTTTGAACCATATAGTGTTTTCTTCCTCTGTTCTGATGACTGCTTCTTGGTCCAAGTATAGGTTTCTCATTAGCACAGGCAAGTGTTCTGGGATTCCCATTCTTCTCAAGGTCAGCTACAGTTTGTTGTGATCCACAGAGTCAAATGCCTTTGTATAGTCAATGAAACACAGACATTCCTCTGGTACTCTCTGCTTTCAGCTGAGAGCCATCTGACATTAGCCTTACCATCCCTAGTACCACAACCCCTTCTAAACCCAGACTGCACTTCAGGCAGTTCTCTGCTGACGTGCTGTTCCAGTCATTTTTGGATGATCTTCAGTAGAATCTTCCTTGCATGTGATATCAATGACATTGATCGAAAATTTTCACACTCTGTTGGATCACCTTTCTTTGGAATGGAACACATATAGATCTCTTCCAGTCAGCTGAGCAGGTGGTTGTTCTCCAGATTTTTTGGCACAACTTGGTGAGCACATCCAGGGAAGCATCTGTTCATTGAAATATGTCAATCTGTATGCCATTAATTCCTGAGGCCTTGTTTTTTGCCAATTCTTTCAGAGCAGCTTGAACTTCCTCCTTCATCACCACAGGCTCTTGCTCACACATTGAAATTCTTCTCTGTCTACCAATTCCTTTTGGTACAGTGACTCTCTCTACTCTCTCAATCTTCTTCTAATGCTTCCTGCATCATTTAATATTCTGCCCAAAGCATCCCTAAGTATTGCAACTCAAGGTTTGAATCTGTTCTTCAGTTCCTTTAGCTTAAGAAATGATGAGTGAGTTTGGTCCTTTTGATATTGTGACTCCAGCTCCTTGCACATTTCATTGTAATACTTTTCTTTTTCTTCCCTCACTGCCCTCTTAAATCTTCTGTTCAAGTCCTTAATATCTTGTTTTCTTTCCTTTCCTTTGGCTTATCGGCGCTCCATTGAAATATTTAGAGTTTCTTCTGACATTCATCTTGGTCTTTTCTTCCTTCTCTGCCTTTGTAATGACATTTTGCATTCTTCCTGGATGATATTCTTGATATCGTCTCACAGGCCATCGGGTATTCACTCATTAATATCCAAGGCCTCAAATCTGTTCCTGAGATGGCTTTGAAATTCAGGTGGGATAGACGCAAGGTAAAATTTTGGTTCCTGATGTTTGTGGGCAAGACTTCTTCAAACTTTGGAACAAAATGTGCAGCTCGGGGCAGATGGGAGGATTTGGGACACCATGTGCATACAGCAGAGTCTCTCAGAGGGCACCGTACCATGAAGGTACTATAACTACAGATCCTAGAAGCTGATGTTCCTGCCTTCAAATCTTTGGGTCCGAGGCCCAGGAAGACAACATTGTATACCAAATCTATAGAATTCATCAGCCTCCACTGGGAAACTCTTGTAATATAAATGGAGGAGAAGATGCCCTAGGGCACAAGAAGTCAATCCTGGAGCTAATACTCATTATATGCGATTGATTGCCAATTAATAATGACTTAGTGCTTACTATAGAAGTTATGAGTAGAATATTGAGTGATATAGGTGGCATGAACAGAAGATGGAAGAAGTACATGAGTCACTGTACCAAAAAGAATTGACTGGCAATTTTCACAAAATAGCACATGATCAAAAAGCAGATGGAGATGAAAGAAGAAATTCAAACTTTCCTAAGGGTTTGGGGGGAAAAAATCTCTAGGAATTCATTTATATTTGTTTTTCATGGGTTATGCAAAGGCATTTGACTGTGTGGACCACAGCAAACTGTGGATAACTCTGAAAAGAATGGGAATCCCAGAATACTTGATCATGCTTTTGTGAAACCTATACTTGGACCAGGAGGCAGTAATCAGAATAGAACCAGGAAACACTACATGGTTTAAAATTGGTAAGCGTATCCGTCAAGGATGTGTCCTGTCTCCATACCTTTTTAATATACATGGAGAACACATTATCCACGACTCTTGGCTCTA
>NW_006399808.1:16021025-16022079 GCF_000299155.1 Elephantulus edwardii | reverse complement strand
TACCAGTAGCCAGGAAATCAAAAGATGTTTTGCATTGGGAAAGTCTGCTGTCTATGACTTCTCCAGAGTACTGAAGAGCAATGATGTCAGCCTGGACATTAAAATGTGCCTGATCTAGTCCATGGTGTTTTCAATTATGTGTTATGCATCAAAAAGCTGGACAATGACTAGGGATTATAGAATGAAAATTGATGTCTTTGAGCTGTGGTGATGAACAAGAGTAATGAATATACTATGGACTGCTAGGAGAACAAACAGATTTATCCTAGGGAGTGTGAGACCCGTTTGCTCCTTGGTGGTAAGGATTCTGAAGCTCCATCTGACTTACTTTGGGCAGGTTGCAAGGAAGAACCAGTTGTCGGAGAAGGACATCATGCTTGGAAGTGTGGAGGAATAGCGTAAGAGCAAAAGACGCTCAATGAAATGGATTGGCTCAGTGACTGGAGTAATGGGTGTAGATGTTTCAGAAACAATAAGATTGGCTCAGGATAAAGCAGAGTTCAGTGTTGTTTTACTGTCACTATGAGTCACAGAAGACTTGATGGCACAAAACAACAAATCACATATTTCAACCAACAGATATAGCCCTGGATGTGCTCACCAGGTAGTACAAACAAATCGGCAGAACAGCTATCTGGCCCACTTACTGAAAAAGATCCATATTTATTTCCATTCCCCCCCAAAGATCATCCAGAATAGTGTGGAAATTATAAAACAATATCATTCATATCACACACAAGGAAATTCTTTCTGAAAATTATCAAAAATTACTGGAATAGTGCATCGACAGAGAGCTCCAAGAAATACAAACTGGATTTAAAAGAGGCAGTGGCACTAGGGATATCATTGTCAAAGTAAAATGGAATTTGGCTGAAAGCAGAGAATACCAGAAGAATATCTATTGTATTTTATTGACTATGCAAAGGCATTTGACTGTATGGATCTCAGCAAGTTGTGGCTAACTTCGAGAAGAATGAGAATCCCAGTATATTTGATAGCGTTCATTTTAAACTTATACTAAGACCAGAAAACAGTCATATGACAGAGCAAAGAA
>NW_006399808.1:16020105-16020705 GCF_000299155.1 Elephantulus edwardii | reverse complement strand
TCAAAAGATAAGTTGCTTTGGGGAAGTCCGTTGACTGATATCTGTTCAGAGTGCGAAGGAGTGATAATGTCAGTTTAGAAACTAAGGTGCACCTGATCCAAGCCATGGTCTTACTATGCATCTGAGAGCTAGACAATAACTAAGGATGACAGAATTGATGCCTTTGAGTTGTACTAGAGGAGAGTATTGAGCATACCATTAACTGCCAAGAGAACAAACAGGTCTGTCCTGGAGAAGGTGAATCTATAGGTTGCTACTTATAAGTATATATTGTCAAGCTCCATCTCGCATACTTTGAGCATGTTGTCAGGAGGCACCAGTCCTTAAAGGAGTACATCATACTTGGAAGGGTGGAGGACCAGAGCAAAAGAGGAAGACACTGATGAGATGGATTGACACAGTGACTATGGTAATCAGAGCAAGTATGTCAAACACAGAGAGATTCGTTCAGAATAGGTCATATTTCACAGCTATTGTTCATAGGGTTGGTATGAGTTCTAGTTGACTTGATGGCACATAACAACAGTAACAGCATGGATGTACTGCTGGGTTAAGCATTATATATATACTTCATATATGCACACACACACACACTTCATA
>NW_006399808.1:16016734-16018625 GCF_000299155.1 Elephantulus edwardii | reverse complement strand
ACTTCCTATATATATACTTCATATGTATATACAGATTCATATGTATATACTTCATGTGTGTGTGATTATATATATATAAATACCCTGAAAAGTACAAATTGTTGGCCTCTCCTCCATATTTCCTTTCAAGATGGAAGGTCCATCTCTTTGGGAATGACAATTTCTAATAACTCAGTCTTTGCGTTTTACCTTAAAAAAATACACATATTGTTATATTATCATCACCGTTTTATAGATAAGGCAAGAGACACAGAGTATTGATACTTGCCCACAGTAACAGAAGTTAAAAGGTGATAGAACCAGACTTTGTCAATGATCTGATGGGAAACCTGGTGTGTTTTCAGCATTGATGTATCATATCTCTTCTACTGAGTCCTTTTTGTTGCTCCCTCTTGTACATATTGTAGCTCACAGAGCAGACTCAGGAATAGAGATTGTGAGAATGCTAGTGACAGGTCTTCTACCTGAAATCCCACCACTTACCAAGCAAAACACAGGAGATGGATGCCTTCTGGACAGAAAGGCTCACTCTGTCTCTTCTGCTGCATTCATTGTGTTGCTCACTCTTGTACTTTGCCTTATGGACACAAAGGCTGACTAAAGCACATAGTGGTTAAAGTTAGAATGTAAGATAGTGGAAAGTTTTCAAACTTTATATACTCATGTAATTCCAATTTAATCCACGTGACAAATTAATTTTCTTGAATAGAAGAGACAGGAGTTGTTATTAAAATATTTCTAATCAAATTACTTGATTTGTTTATCTTAGTTCACATTTTGTTAGAATTATATTTATATTATTCTGTAATTCAATTACATTTAAACTTGACTGTTTTTGAAATAACTCAAAGAAAAAGAAATCATGTGCGCATGTATATTTAAATGCTTGTGTGAGAAATAGATAGGGATTATTTAGACTGTATCAGAATTCACATATAGACAAAATTAAACCATTGTTGAATCCAGCAGTTGCAGATGACTTCCAAACTGTATTCCAGCCCCATATAGCTGACAAAATGCAATTTTTAAATAGGAATCCAAATCCCATCATCTCATACCCATTAGTGAATCAACATTCCACCCTAAACAAACCTTTGTAGAATATTACACACACACACACACACACACACACACACACACATTTTCTCTTTGTCCTTTAAGACCCAGTAATAATCTGGAGAGAGGAACAAAGGAAAACTGAAAACTAGTGTAACAATGCAACACAAAATACAGTATGTATAGGTGGCTGGTGGATTAAAGAGCAGGAATGGAGAAAGCTTTTGTAGAGTAGGTAATTTAATGAGTGAAACATGACATTGTAGGACTTGTCTGGATGGGAATAGGGGAGGAATGATTCACCAACGGTAGGAAAGGGATGCAGAAAACATCGAAATTTGGGAAGCCAGGATTTTGCAGACACTTTCAAATAGTATATAACACAGAGTAAAATATCCCATTTTGTTGTTTTTGTTGTTAAGTGCCATCGAGTCGTAGACGACTCATAGAGACTCTATGTACAAAAGACTCGAACCCTGTGTAACCTTCATTGTTTCTCCACATTCATAGAGTTCTGGAGGCAAGTTACCTGCTTCCAAGCTTGATTTAGTCACAGAGTTTCACCAAACACTGTCCACCATGGGTAAACATTATTTTGTTATATTTGTCGTTGTTGTTGTTATGTGCCGTCGAGTTGCCTGCAACTCATCACGACCCTATGTACAACAACCCTAAACCCTGCATATCCCTTGCCAATCTGACACACCTATCCTCGTTACCCCAGTGACTGAATTAATCCATCTCATTGAGGGTCTTTCTCTCTTGTGCTCTCCTTCCACCATCCCAAGTATGACATCACTCTCCAAGGACTGATCCCACCTTACAACATGTCCAA
>NW_006399808.1:16011511-16016429 GCF_000299155.1 Elephantulus edwardii | reverse complement strand
AACAACAACAACAACAACAACAACAGCATATTTTTATAATATAATATCCTCACATCTATAGGGTATTAAGATATAGATTTGCTTGCTTACTGTAAAAAATAGGATGATTTGAGGATTCAGATGACAATGACTTTTAACTTTGATCATATAGCAAAATTTATATTGAAGTGATTTTTCCATTCTATGATGTCTTTCGTAAGATGATGCTTTAAGCTTAGTATTTTCCTTTTATAAACAATTTCTTCTCTGTTTTCTTTTCTCAGCTAGGCAAGCAAATATCCATTAGAGTCGTCATGTTAAACTTTTAAAGCTGGGTTTAGAACTCTACAGTGATTTTTTAAAAAGTATAACACAGGGTTTCTTGCAATTCAAAAGACTTGATGTGTGCTGTTGGTACCAACTCCAAGCTCATCCTTCAGAGGGTTTACAGACGCTGTAAATTGCATGGAAACGGATTGCCCATCTTTCTTCCATGTAGCAGGTGGTGGATTTGTACCTCATGCCTTTGGGTTGACAGTGTAACTCCTTATCACTAAGCTGCCGGAGTCATTCAGTACACTTGTTGTTGTTGTTTTGTTATGTGCCACAGAGTCGTTTGCGACTTATCGTGACCCTATGTGCAAGAGCCCTAAAGGCCGTTCTATCCTGTGCCAGTCTCGCTGTCTCAAATACATTCATTCCCACCACTCCACTCACAGAATCGATCCATCTTGTTGAGGGCCTTCCTCTCCTGTGCCGTCCCTCCACTCTCCCAAACACGATGTCCCTCTCCAAGGACCAGTCGCTCCTTGCAACATGCCCAAAATATGTCAGACCAAGCTTCAGAATCCTTGACTCCAGGGAACATTCTGGCTTCACCCTCTCCAGGACAAACCTGTTTGTTCTCCATCTGTCCAAGGTATATTCAGCACTCTTCTCCAGCACCACAACTCAAAGGCATCAATTCTCTTTCTATCACCCCTATTCACTTTCCAACTCTCCGATACATATCACATAATTGCAAAGACTATAGCTGGGATCAGGCGCACCTTAGTCTCCAGCCTGACATCGTTGCACTTCAGTACTCTTCAGACGTCCCTCACAGCTGACTTTCCCAATGCAATTCATCTCCTGATTTCCTGGCTGCTGTTACCAAGAGTGTTAACCGTGAAGCCAAGCAAACTAAAACAGTTAAACTATCTCAACCCATCACTCATCTCAAAATGTGAAAAAAAAAGTGGATATTTCTTGACTATCATATATAATATTACAAAGACATTGAATGGTTTTGGTTTTTTACCTAATGGTTTGCCAGTATAAAATAAGCTTATATTTCTCAATTCTTATAAAGAGTTCCTTTAAAAAAAATCACTAGTATAATGAAACTGCTGAATTCTTTACCCATGCAGATTATTTAAGATGATACTGACTCACAATGGAATAGATTTTTCTGGGCCACTTGGAAGTTTTCTCTTTGTAATGAATGTATCTTAGTGATTACTTAGACAATAATGTGGGGATTTGGCTTGTCCACTGAGAGAGTAAATGGATTGATTCCATTGTTTGATCTTGGTGTTCACACGAAGCTGCCAATTCATGTATTCTCTATGCATAATTCATTGTAGTTAGAAAATATTTTCCACCTAATCTCTATCTCATCCATATTGGGAATATTCTTACCATAACTGACAGTGTGTATTTCTTTTCACTGAAATGTTACTTTATCGATTTTTTCTCTAAAATGTACTAATTACTGCTCCAAAGATGCAAGTTTCTAACAAGTAAATTTCTATGTAATTAATTTTGTGCATATTTATTTTCACAAATTTGTACTTTATGTTTTTATAGAGTTATTTACTTTTGTGATATGACAAAATGATAACAAATAACTAAAATATTAATCAATTATAGAACAACATCCTGCTTGGGAGGGTAGAGCATCAGCACAGATGAAGACCCTGGATAGGATGGAATGACACAGTGACTGTAACAATGGAGAGAGATGTGTCAAAGACAATGAGGCAGGCTCAGGATAGAGTTCAAAGCTATTGTTCATAAGATTTCTATGAGTCATAGTTGATTTGACAATCCATAATTGCAATAAGAACAATAATAATGCAGAATATTCAAAGCATGAATATAGGGAAATTTTAGTTGATGTTGTATATCATCGAGTTGGAATCTACCCATAGCTGACCCTCTAGCAAGTTTTCAGAGGCAGTTAATCATACGGGGGGGGGGATTGCATGAGGGATTTGGGAGATTGTGGGGTGCACTCAATCTTCTGGGCACAGATGTGTGGCCCCATCCTTTTCTTGAATATGGGGCTCGCTTGTTCTTGAAGATCTTGATCAGTTTCATGGCACAAAGCACACACCTCATAAATCACGTCCCACACAAGATTGGTGTGCTTAGTGAGGCGTCCTCACTGGGGGCTGTGCCTCGGCTTGTTCAAATTTTTGGGTTTTTTTGTGGCCCTTGTTGAGGCCTCTATCCATGGGGTAGTGCACAGCCATGGCTGCTGTATTTTTACGGCTGCAAAGGATACTTGCCTAAAGATTTTTTTTTTAATTACAGCAGTAGATCAACAAGTAGCAGACAGAAATTCAAGCCAGATCTAGTAGAGGACTTCGAATAAAGGATATAAATGTTCTTATCATGGATCCCACTATATCAGCCATATTCAAGTCCAATGATGTTATCACTGTATCATTTCATCTCCTTAAAGATCTTCCTCCCCTTTGGTGACCTTTTGGACCCCATACCTTTCTGAGCATATTGCCTTTTTTTTCCCAAGGACTCTTGATATGGCAAAGTATGTGAAAAAATCATCATCCTTCTAAGCCCTGGTTGAACTTACAAGGCATACTTGTTTGTTCTTTTATAAATCCATTGTTTTAGTTAATACCATTTGCAAAGGTAAAAATTCAAAGGGATCAATTGTTCTTTGATCTTCCTTATTAACTAATTTTCTATTCCACAGTGATTCCCAAGCCTTGTTTTGACTTCTGTTAATGAGTTTTCCATCATTTCTTTGCACAGATGTAATCCCTCTTATTCCTGTGTAGTCCAGCTGGTAAAGTCCATGTATATAGCCAGTCTGTGTTTTTTGAATGGAAGAGTGAGGAAGGGAAGGGATGAAACCACAGGGTTATATAGTTTGGTAGGTGGAGGGAGGGGTGAAGGAATGGAAAGGATCCAGCAGGGATCTAAAAGACAGATTACTGGTGGGCAAATTTGAATGGTGATTATTTTTATAAAACAGAATGCATAGGCATGGGAATGATTATATGAAACACAACATGAATAAAGAAAGAAGTGTGAAACACAATGCCTATTAAATTTGTAAGCAAACCAATACAAAATAAAAAATGAAATAAATACACCAGCTCAGACATATGTGATACTATAGTAGACCACTAAAATGACTTAAAAAAAGATTGACAACTTAAAAAAGCACATGATATTTATGATGAATAAATCACTGATTATAAGAAATCAGATCATGAGATCTCCAACCTCATTTTTGTCAAAAAGATCATTCTTTTCCAACCATGATTCCTTCTTCTTACATTTTGACTTCTTCATTGCAGATACTAATTATTAGTAATGCATCTTGATTGCATATTTGATCAATTTTAGACTAAAGAAATTGGTAGGCAACCTCAGTTTTATCTTTGACTTTAATGGTGGATATTTGAATAATATTGTTGAGAACTATCATTTTGGAAACGACTCATAGCTAACCCTCTAGTGGGTTTTCAGAGGCAGCTTCTCCCACACGGCAATTTGTAGATTCAAACTAATTAACTTTGGGTTGGTAGCCCAACTTCTTACCACTAAGCCATAAGAGCTCTCTTTTTTAATAATAATATTGTTGTTGTTAGGTGCCATTAAGTCAAGTAAAACTCATAGCGAACTTTTTAAAAACAGATATGAACCTTATCCTAGCCTATGCCATCTTCATGCTTCCTGACACATTAGAGCCCACTACAGCGGTCAACATGCCGATCTGTCTGGTCAAGGGTCTTCTTCTCCTTCTCCTTCTCCAATCCTCTACCCTTCCAAACATCATGTCACTCTCCAAGGAATAGTTCCTCCTAGCTACATGAACGTAGTATCTGAGACAAATCTTTACTCTTCAATAATTCTGAGAGGTCCCTAACTGCAGACTTTCCCCGAGAAATACTCCTCCTGATTTCCAGACTGCTAGTACAAAGAGTGTTAATTTTGGATACAAGTAAGACGAAGCTGTTGACAATTTCAGTCTTTTCTCCATCCATCATGATGGTATCTATCAGGCCAGTGGTAAGAATTTTTTTCTTCTTGACACTGAGGTGCATTCCTTGAAGGTTGCATTCCTTGATCTCTGCAACAAGTGCTTCAAGTCCTCCTTACTTTGAGAAGGCAAGGTTATGTTATCTGTAGAACACAGGCTATTGATGAGCCTCCCTCTAATCCTGATGTCACTTTCCTCTTCAGAGAGTCCAGTATCTTGAATAATTTGCTCAGTAGACACATTGACTAATTATGGAGAGAGAATATAACTCTGACACAGTCCCTTCTTAAATTTAAACCATGCAGTCTTCCTTTGCTTTGTTTGCACAATAGCCTCCTTGGACTCCCATTCTTTTCAATATCAACCACAACTTGTTGTGATAAACACAGTCAAATGCCTTTCCATAGCCAATAAAGTACAAATAGACACTCTTCTAATATTCTTTACTTTGAGCCATGATCCATCTGACATCTGCAATGATATCACTGTTGCAATGGTCAACTTTAAATCCTGTTTGAACTTCTGGAAGTTCCTTACTTATATACTGTTCTAGCCACTTTTGAATATCTTTAGCAGTATTTTACTTGCATATAATGTAGGGTCAAGATTGGTGGACGATTTATCAACAGTCTGCGTTATGCGGATGACACAACCCTGCTT
>NW_006399808.1:16007499-16010272 GCF_000299155.1 Elephantulus edwardii | reverse complement strand
ATTTATTTTTCAGTTCTTTCAGTTTGAGAAATGCAGAGCGAGTTCTTCCTTATTTATTCTCCATTTCCAACTCTGCATATCTCATTATATTGTTTTTTCTTTGTCCTCTCAAGATGCTCTTTGAAACCTTCTGTTCAGCATATTTTCCTTTTGTTTTGGTTCCTCAATGCTCTAGTGCAGTTTTTAAAGTCTCTTCTGAAACCATTTTATTTTTTTTCTTTCTCTTTCATCTTTGTGTTGTCTATTCCTCAATGATATTCATGATATCACTGTACAACTCATCTGATCTTCAATTATTGACCAGATGAGTTGTTTGAATAATAGTTGTAATAAAATATCTTTCTTATGGGTTTAAGGATATTACCATATTACACTCCTACCGGTGAACGCAGTCAAGGCAGCATCTGTTTGTTGAAATATGTCAATTGGTATGCCATCAATTTCTGGAAATTGTTATTTTGCCAATTCCTCCAGAGCAGCTTGACTTCCTTCTTTCATCACCATTGCCTCTTGATTATATATTGTTTAATGAAATTCTTCTATGTCAGCCAATTCTTTTTGGGATAGTGACTCTGTGGTATAGTGGCTTCCATCTTCTTTTGATGCTTTCTGGATCATTCAACATTGTGCTCACAGCATCCTGCTGTTTAAGTGCCATCGAATCAACTTCAAGGCATACCACTTCTCATCCTCACAATCTCTCATATACTTGATTGTTTCCATTGATACAGGTGCTGTGTCACCCCATCTCTTTCTCTTACTGTTTCCAACATATCTTTTTCTAAGGACTGACCCCTCCTTAGAGCATGCCCAGAGTATGTGAGACCAAGTTTCACTATCCTTGCTTTTAAGGAGCATCCTGATTGTATTTCTTCCAAGATAAATTTGTCTGTTCTTTTGGTAATCTGTGGGATAGTCAGTATTCTTTGCCAGCATCACAATTCAAATACATCAATTGTTTTTCTGTCATTCTTAGTCACTGTCTAACTTTTAGGTGCACAAAAAGTAATTTAAAGTCCCATTATTTGGATCAGACTTTAAACTGACATCTCTGATTTTGATGTCTCTGACTTTGGAGAGGTCATTAGAAGGATATTTTCCCAATGCAACATATCTTTTTTTTTTCTTCTTGACTGCTGTCCCTATAGAAGTTTATTATGAACTCAAACAAAATGAAGTCATTGACAACTTCAATCTTTCTTCATGTCATATCATATCATATCATATCATATCATATCATATCATATCATATCATATCATATCATATCATATCAATCATCTAATGGTCCACTGGTGAAACTTTTTGTTCTCTTTAAGCTGATATGTAATCCCTGCTGAAGCTTGTAGTTTTTAATCTTCTTCAACAAATATTTCAAGTCTTCTTAATGTTAGGCAGGCAAGGTTGTATCTATCATTTAAATAATGCAGATTGTTGAAGAGTCTTCCTCTGATTATAAGACCACAATCTTTTTCATATAGATCAGCTTCTTGAATTATTTTCTAGCATACAGATTTTGGAGAAAGAACACAACCTTGCATACATATTTTCCTGATTTTAAACCATGAAGTCTTCCTTCGTTCTGTTCAGAAAACAGCTTCTTTATCTATGTATAGGTTTTGCACAAACACAATTAAATGTCTGGTGTTTCCATTCTTTTACGTGTTATCCTTAATCTGTCATAATCCACAAACCCAATGTCTTTACATGGTCAATAAAACACAAATAAACATCTTTCTAGTAGTCTCTATGTTCAGTCAAGATCCATCTGATATGAGTAATTATAGTCTTCATGCCATTGCCTCTTTTGATGTCAGCTTGAATTTCTGGCAGTTCCCTGTCATTGTATTCTTCTGGTTGTTTTTAGTATTCTTAAACAAGCTTTTACTTGAATGTAATATCAATGGTATTTTTCAGTAATTTCTATCTTCTATTGGATCATTTCTTTTGTGTGTGAATCAGAACAAATATACACCTCATCCAGTCAGGTGGCCATGTAGCTTCCTTCCAAATTTCCTGGGATAGATGAGTATGCACATCAACAGTTGCATCTGCTTATTGAAATATGAGTCAAGTATCGTCATTTTCATGTCTTTTGCTGGTACTTCCATTGTCATATGTATGCATTCCTATTCCTTTTAAACTTCTAGCTGATCTGCTATTTCAAAATAGTTATGATTTCATGAATGTGGAGGCTGGAGTGCAGTAGTGAGTGTAGTACCCAGTTTGAGTCAGTGTCTTGTTGTCTTTGTGTGCATTTGAGGCAGAACTGATCCATTGACCCTCCAGTGGGTTTTCAGAGGCAGTAAATAACATAGGAGGAGATTGTCCATCCTTCTTCTGTAGAGCAGCTGATAGATTGCTGAAAAATTTAGGGAATTTTTTCTAAGAAAAACTAAAGCAAATCAACATTATAAAATTAAGTTTACAAGTAGTTATTTGAAGAAAAGAAGTCACATAAATGAATAAGTAAAAATAATCAATTAAGAAACCTGCAAGTGTGAAAACATTCAGAAGGAGAACATTTTTATTAATATAGCACTGATTTGTCCATTTGCTGTACAAAGATAACTCATGGTGGCTGTGATGCTAAACAGTGTGACACTGATGTGTCAAATGTGGTAATGGTTACCCATGGTGGACAGTGTTTGGTGGAGCTTCCGGATTAAAACACGCTTGGAAACAGGAGTGGCATCCACTTCTAAAATAGCTTGTTCCTGGAAACTCTGAACTTGGAGAAATAATGAAAGTTATACAAGTGTTCAGGTCTTTCAT
>NW_006399808.1:16004864-16006764 GCF_000299155.1 Elephantulus edwardii | reverse complement strand
TCTTCTCCAGCACCACAGCTCAAAGGCATCAATTTCTAGGTTAGAAAAAAAATTGAATTTTACAACTCATTACTGGTGATCTTTTCCGTTTTTAAAATTGCTTACAAATTGGAAATACATCTATCAAGCTTCACACATACAATTTTTCAGAGTTCAACTGCTTTTTTTTCAATGTTTAATTTCTTATCCTCTTTGAGTTCATGATGTTAATCAGTTTATAATTTGAGACTCACTGTAGTGATAAATTATAAAAGTCTGCTGACGGTATTAAATCAGAAAATAAGATTTTTTTCCTGTATATTCATTTGATTAATTATTACTTATTAATGAAGTTTTTAATATAAATTATTATTCTAACTCAAAGTTTTTGTCTTACTCTTCTTAATGAGCTAATTCTTTGAATGAGGTGTGTGAGTGTGTGTGTGTGTGTTTGTTTGGCTATAATTAGTACAGCATCTAAAAAGTAATTTTATTTAGCTCTTTCATTGTAACATCAATTTTTTTAAAGTTCTTCCTTTTGCATTAATCTTACATTTGTTTTTCTTTAATCTTATTACACTTGTTGTTGTTGTTGTTGTGTGCCATCAAGTCGCTTGCGACTCATAGTGACCCTATGTAGTACAACAGTCCTAAATTTTGCTCTGTCCTGTGCCAGTAGCACTGTCTCGGACACACCCGATTACCCCAGTCACTGAATCAATCCATCTCCTAGAGAGCCTTCCTCTCCTGGGCTTACCCTCCATCCTCCCAAGCATGATGTTCTTACCAGTCTCTCGTTACAACATGACCAAAGTATGTCAGACGAAGCCTAAGAATCCTTACCTCCAAGGAGCAGCCCAGTTTAACCCTCTCCAGGATGCGTCTGTTTGTTTTGCTAGCAGTCTATGGTATCCTCAACACTCTTCTCCAGCACCACAGCTCAAAGGCATCAATTCTCTTTCTATCCTCCTTAATCATTGTTCAAGTCTCTGATGCATTGTAAAAGACCATGGCCTGTATCAGATACACTTTAGTCTCCAGAGACACCATTGCTCTTCAGTACTTTAGAGAGGTCTCTAATAGCAGACTTTCCCATCGCAATACATCTTTTCATTTTCTGGCTGCTATTGCCAAGAGTGTTGACTGTGGAGCAAAGCAAACTAAAGCTGTCAACAATCTCAATCTCTTCACCATGCATCCTGATGCTGCCAATTGGCCCAGTGGTGAGAATCTTTGTCTTCTTGATATTGAGCCTCGATCCATATTGAAGGCTGCAGCCCTTGACCCTCAGCAACAAGTGCTTCAGGTCCTCCTCAGTTTCAGCGAGCAGGGTTGTGTCATCTGCATAATGCAGATTGTTGATAGATCTGCCACCAGTCCTGACACCACATTTCTCTTCATAGAGCCCAGATTCCCAGATAATATGTTCAGCATACAGGTTGAAAAAGTATGGAGACAGGACAAATCCCTGGTGTACACCTTTCCCAGTTTTGAACCATGCAGTGTTTCCTTGCTCTGTGCTGACAACTGCCTTCTGGTCCAAGTATAGGTTTCACATTAGAATTATCAAGTGTTCTGGGGTTCCCATTCTTCTCAGAATCAGCCACAGTTTATTATGATGCACACAGTCAAATGCCTTTGCATAATCAATGAAGGACTGATAGACATTCCTCTAGTACTCCCTAACATTAGTCACAATATCCCTAGTACCACGACCCCATCTAAACCCAGCCTGGACTTCTGGCAGTTCTCTGCTGATGTGCTTTTTCCAGTCATTTTTGGATAATCTTCAGCAGGATCTTGCTTTCATGTGAAATCAACGATATTGTGCTATAGTTTCCACACTCTGTTGGGTCACCTTTCTTTGGAATGGGAACAAATATAGATCTCTTCCAGTCAGTTGGCCAAGTGGTTGTTCTCC
>NW_006399808.1:15972920-16003939 GCF_000299155.1 Elephantulus edwardii | reverse complement strand
AACCTAGAAGACACAAATTTGACTAACAAGTTATAAGTACATGAGTCCAAAAATTATGGAAAAGTAAAAGAAAAGATTTTTTCATTGTTTTACAAACCCTCCCCCAGGTCCCCTCCTCCTCTGTTTTTAAATGAATGTTTTCACTCTTCCTTGATGATACCCTTGATATCCTCCCACCACTCATCTGGACTTCGCTCATTAGTGGTCAAGGCCTCAAACTTGTTCCTGAGATGGTTCTGAAATTCAGGTGGGATAGATTCAAAGTCATATTTTGGTTCCCGTGGATTTGGTTTAATTTTCCTCTGCTTCAGCTTGCACTTGCATATGAGTAGTTGGTGGTCCTTCCACAATCAGCTCCTGGTCTAGTTTTCACAGCTGATATTGAGCTTCTCCAGCGGTGCTTTCCATAGATGTAATCAATCTGATTCCTATGCATGCCATTAGGTGAGATCCATGTGTATAACCTGCGTTTTTCCAAATGAGAAACTTATTTTCTCGTTTAATTTCTTCAACATTTGTAAGAGTTTTCTAAATTACCTTTTGAGATCAGAATAATTTTATTTTACTCTGGTTAATTTTTCAAAAATCTAAGGTCATGATTTTAGAAGGGGCCTATGCTAGTGAGGAACTCTTAACATCATTTTCTTCAAGGTAAATCTAATAAACTTACTTTGAATCTTCTAATATTTCCAGTGCCTTCTTTGTAAGTGAGAAGCAATAAATATGATATGAAATATTCTTTGGTTTATCGCCTCCAGCCACGTGTCTTCCACAGTATACTCAGAGTAAATTCTAGAGGGTTTATCTTTAAGTAATGATTTCTTTTGACTCTTTGGTCCTAAACAGTATTTCAGACCCCATATTTAGTATTTGTATTTTCTTCAATTTTTTATTTTGAGAACACTTGTGGACAATCCATGCACATGATCATTTAGAGATGCTGTTTACTAAAGAGTTCATTGTATATTTGAATCTTTCTCCATTTTTCTTGACCAATGGTCTTTCCATTCTATTTTCTTCTCACCTTGACTATGAACCAGTTGCTATAGCGTCTATTCTCATACATGGAGACACTGTGGAGTAAGTGACAAAATCTTGAACTACATTTATCTAAGACAAACTTGGTTAAGCGATGTGATTTATTAATTTTTGATACTAGGTTCTTTAATCAGTGAAGACTTAGCTTACCACCCTACTTTATGTATTTCTATTTGTAAAATGAGTGTAGGCAACATGAAGACAACCAAGTCTGACTTCTGGTAATTCCACAAATTTAATGCTCCTCATCAACAACATCCATAGTATAAGACTAATTCAGATAAGGTCGGACATGTTCTCCCAAGCTCTTCCACCTACTTCTATTCATTTCAATACCAAGGTTACTAATCTACTGGGTCTGAAATTCATTGCAGTGACCACAATGCATTCACAGAAGTATACTCATGGTTATAGGAATTTATTGGGGAAGTTAACAGGTAACAGGTTGACAGCAGGATACAATTCCTCAGTCCAGATAGCTTCCTAAGCATGATCACAAGTTCTTTGATCTTTAACCTCATGGCTTAGACAAGTTTTACCAAGTTCCATTATTCCTTCCAGTTATGGTGTTTTCCCTCAGTCCAAGCTTAGGTGAAGGCCTCTTGCTCTGACTCTGTAGGACAGCAGTCCCAAGTTATCTCTGTCTTGTATTTGTTTCTTGTTCTCTGCTATTCCTTTTGTTTAGATCTTGATCTTGCTAGTACAGGAACCTCTGGACCAGGAGGACACATCCTACTTCCTCTTCCTAGTTGGTGTTGAGATTCCCAATTTTTGCTTATACCATTCTTCTTAAACATAGTGGGATGGTGAGACTAGGCATTCCTTTGAGAATAGACTAAAACACCCTCTTTGTATGATTACACCCATGTATGTGCCAAAAATAAAAGTTAATGTCTGGGAAAGTCAATTTGATCAGTAAACACTTCTTGACACTACATTCTTTGAGGTGGACAAGTAAGGAGTTAGTATTAAAATACAGTTTGCTTCCTTCACTTAGCCACATTTCTAGTTTCTACCCTTCCCCATACTTTCTTCTTGTTGGAGTGTCAGCATAACACTCAGCTGAAGAAACACAATTACATTAAGCTTGAAAAACTAACTCTTAAACAGATCCCATGATGAAAGTATAAATGTATTGAAATGAAAAGAAGATGTAAAAAGAATACATTACATCTCTGGGGGAATTATTAAAATTGGAGAAAATGATTCCTTTATTTTCTTAAGTCAAATGTAACTACATGGCATATTTACCCGTTAACAGGTTAATGAGAATAAGACTTCTACCTCAACCTGGCTGATAATTGTACATCTGGTTTGAGATTATTTAGTGTGAATGAACAAAGGAAGTTTCTCAAAATACTGTCAGGAACTATTCCAGTAAAAATTCCATACACTTTAATATGATAAATGAAAGCTTTGTTTATTTTAATTATCGGATGGGATTTTGGATGGCTATGTCTTCACATTGTGTAGATTTCTGTTTTATATTTCTTAAGGTTTTGATCTTCTCTGTTGGTCTTCTTCCCCAATATGGCAGACTTCAGGTTATTCAGAATCTGATATCATTCTTGGTATTACTTGTACAGATTTTAGTTCTGTTAGACAATGAGTTATTTGATACAGATGGTAGAGGCAGTATTTCTGCAAGATAAATTGCATGCCATAATTTTAACCAGCCATCGAGGGGCCAGTACAGGTTAAGTTGCAGCATGTTGTATTTTACACATTCTACTTGCTATTTCCAGTATTTTTCAGTACATGTACATCAGTGTGTTTAAAACTTGAAGACAACAATCTCAAATTGAATTACAAAACACGAGAAATAAAGGACCATAAAATGTAGGTAAAGAACATCAGTATGAATACAAAATTTCTTAAAATAAAATTTTAACTTGAAATTGCTTTGTGATTGCCCTTTTATCTACTGAAACCTGAAAAACTGTACCTGTTTAATTTTTTTAAATACTTCCCTTCAGATACAGGATTGTTAATTAATTTTACAAAATAGGTTTAATTTCTGTTCTCTATCACTTGAAATAATGTTTCACTAGGCCTTATAAAAGTCATTTAAAACATTTTCATATTTGTTCTTATGAAGAGATATGAATAAAAATTAGAAATTTTGAATTAATATTTTAATCTGTCTGAAAAATTGCTACTCTTTGCCCTGTCATACCCATATTTTTAAAGAATTATCACCACTGGGCCAACTGGAAACATCAGGATGGATGGTGAAGAGATTGAGATTGTTCACAGCTTTAGTTTGTTTGACTCCACAGTCAATACTCTTGGCACCAGCAGCCAGGAAATTAAAAAGTGCATCGAGAAGAGAAAGTCTGCTATTAGGGTCCTTTCCAGGGCTCTGAAGAGCGATAGTGTCACTCTGGAGACTAAGGTGCACCTGATAGATGCCATGGTCTTTGAAATAACTTTCTGTGCATCAGAGAGTCTTTGAGCTGTGATGTTGGAGAGGGATATTGAATATACCATGGACTGTTAAGAAAATGAACAGGTTTGTCCAAGAGAGGGTTAAACCAGGCTGCTCCTTGGAGGCAAGGATTCTGAAAATTTGTTTGACATACTTTGGACATATTGCAAGGAAGGACCAGTCCTTGAAGAAGAACTGGAGGGACAGTGCAGGAGAGGAAGACTCTCCATGGGGTGGATTCATTCAGTGACTGGGAATAATCAGGGTAGATGTGTTGGAGACAGCAATATTGGCATAGAATAGAGCAGGGTTTAGGGATATACATAGGGTAACTATGAGTTGCAGGTGACTTGACAGCACATAACTAACAACACCACCAAATACCAGATATGTGTTTATGGTATTGTGTTGTTATACACCATTGAATGACCTATAATTCTTACAACCCTGTGTACAACAGCTCTTAACCTGCCCTATTCTGAGCCAGTCTCACTGACTCTGACATACCTACCCTCATCACCCTAGTTACTATGGGACTGCCAAAATGCAAGAGTATTGATGTCAGTCTAGAGACTAAGGTGTGCCTGATTCAGGCCATGGTCTTTACAATAACTGATCTGCATCAGAGAGCTGGTCAATGACTAAGGATGACATAAGAAGAATCAATGCCTTTGAGTTGTGCTGCTGAAGAAGTGTATTGAACATACTATGCTTTGGTGGGAGTGAAACCGAGTTCCTCCTTGAAAGGAGGGATTTTGATGCTCCGTTTCACATACTTTGGTCATGTGGCCAAGAGAGACTAGTCATTGGACAAGGACATCATTGGAAGGGTGGAGGGACAGCACAAGAGAGAAAGACCTTGGATGAGATGCATTGTTAACACTACCTAGATCTCTGATGAGCCTGTAAAATGGAGAAATGGTGTGATTCCTCTTCCCAGGTCCTTGTGAATGATTTGTTAGCACTGTTGAACTGTTGCATTTATTAGTACCTGATGTTTTTGGAGGTGTGTTTGATTAATAAGTGTCACAAATTCATAAATCCTCCACAATTTTGAATTTCTGGTTGATCCTACCAAAAGCAAATCAAGGCCACTGTCTAATCAATTCCAACTCATAGAAATTCTATAGGACAGAGTAGAACTATGGTATTTTCAAAGTTGAAATTCATTATGGAAGTAGAATGTAATTTCTTTCTCTCTAGGGTAACTGATACATGTGAGCCACCAAACTTTTGGTTAGCTGCTAAGCACTTTGAACCAGAGTTACTAGATCTTTGTGGCTAATTCCTAACAAATATTGAAATACAATGAGTTGGATCTTTTTAAATTTCCACAATTGGTTCAACAGTCATCACTGTTGACACCAGTAGGGAGGAAATGAAAAGATGTATTGAGATGAGAGAGTCTGCTGTTAAGGACGGCTTCAAAGTATTGAAGAGCAATGGTGTCACTCTGGAGACAAAGGTGTGCCTAATACAGGTCATGTTCTTTGTAATCAGTTGCTATGCATCAGAGAGCTAGATAATGAGTAGGGAGGCTAGAAGGAGAACTGATGTCTTTGAACTGTGCTGCTGGAGAAGAGTATTGAATGTACCATGGACTATTAAGAAACTGAACATGTTTGACCTGGAGAGGGTTCAACCAAGCTGCTCCTTGGAGGCAAGGATTCTGAGGCTTTGTCTGACATACTTTGGACATGTTACAAAGAGGGATTGGTCCTTGGAGAGGGATGTCATGCTTTGGAGGGTGGACGGACAGCACAGGAGGAGAAGACTCTCTATGAGGCGGATTGATTCAGTGATTGGGGTAATCAGGGTCGGTGTATCGGAGACAGTGAGATTGACACAGGACAGAGCAGAGTTTAGGACTGTTGTACATAGGGTTGCTATGAGTTGCAAGTGACTCGACAGCACATAACAACAACAACAACATGCTTTAGGATACATTATTAAATATAGTTTAAATGAAAAACAATGAACTTTCTTCAAGACATGTGGCAAAATAAAAATAGATATAAGATGATAACTCATATGTATAATAGTTGTATACTGACTAGTACTCATATTCAACTATTCATTAAATGAAACCATACTTAATAACAAATTTTCAAAATGGTTTTAGCCAATTATGTGGATTAATGTCTTCCAAATAATTAATATTTTTGGCATATTATTTTAGTTTATTTTTGTGATCACAAATAATGCTTCTAAGTGAGGATTTTTTTCCCTTCCATATTAAATTCTAAGACAAATATTTTGTGTTCAGATGTCTTAGTCAAGAAAAGACAGAAAATTCTCAAGCAAACTTGAATTTTAAAACAAAGCTTATTTCTGTACTTCTTTCATTACTTTAGTATGACTATTTCTTCATGCAAATATTTTGCCTTAAGAATGTGGGAAATTAAAAATTCCCTTATGATGATAATTTATGTTTGGATATCTTTCACATATTGACCAGATGCAAATAATTTCTTACAATGGAATAGTTTCCATTACAGAGGATAATTGGCTTAAATTCTGTAATTAGTAGTCATAATCACCCAAAACTACATTCTATTGCTGTCATTTTTGGATGATCAAAACTAGTGGACATGTTGTCCAATTAAAAAATATTCTATTTTAACAATGACTGATATATACAATTATAATTGTGCCCTGGAATTTTTTTAAGCTCTATTTTATTAATTGGAATTGTGATCCTTCTGGTTGTGGTAGATAGGAAATATGGAAGTCAGTTAAGCTTCAATTGGTATTGAAAAACCACAGTCCTTGACCTTTTGCAGCAAGCACTTCAGGTCTTTTTCAGTTTCAGCAAGCAAGGTTGTGTCATCTGCTAATGCAGGTTGTTGATGAGTCTACCTCCAATCCGGATGCCATGTTCCTCGTCATAAATGCTTGCTACCCAAATGATCTGTTCTGCATATAGATTGAAAATGTATGGAGATAGTATGCACCCCTGACACACTCCTTTCCTGATTTTGAACCATCCAGTTTCCCCTGCTCTGTCCTGAGGACTGATTCCTGGTCCAACTATAGATTTCACATAAGCACAGTAAAGTGTTCTGTGATTCCCATTTCCTCATGGTTATGTACAATTTGTTGTGATCCGCACGGTCAGATGACGTTACATAGCAAATGAAACACAGATAGACATTCCTCTGGTACTCTTTTCTTTCTACCAAGATCCATTTGATATTGGCAATAATGTTTCTAGTGCCAAGTTCTCTTTAAAACAATAGACTTATTTATTCTCTTTTCAGTACATGGTACATTCAATATTCTTTTCCAACACCACAACTCAAAGGCATCTATTCATCTCCTATTGTCTTTAGTCATTATTATTCCTTAACACTCATGAGAAGTTACTGACAGCAAATTTTCCCAGTGAAACTCGTTTAATTTTTTTAACTGCTTGTGCCAAGAGTACTGACTGTGAATCCAAGCATGATGAAATTGTTAACACTCTCAATCTCTTCTCCATCTATTATAGTGCTGTCGATTGGCCCAGTGGTGAGGATCTTTGTTTTCTTTATAATAAGATGGGCTTAATCCAAGGCATAATATATTCAATCAATTCACCTTCGTATGAAGGTTAGGGAATGAATTAGAAAGATTGAAGGAAATGAATGCATTTGAATGATGGTGTTAATGTAGAATGTTGAACACACCACAGACTGCCAGAACTGTAAATTGGTCTTGAAAGAAATACAGCTTCACTATTCCTTAGAAGTGATGACGGTGGGATATTATCTCATGTACTTTGAACAGGTTATTAGGATGGACCAGTCTCTGGGAAAGAGTATCATGACAGTAAAGCCATTTAAAAAGAGAGAGAACTCCAATGAGATCAATTGACATAATGACCTCAACAATAAACTGGAACAAAGCAATGACTGTGAGGATGACACTGGACCTTACACTATTTTATCCATTTGTTTCTATGGTCATTATCAGTTAGAAAATATATGAAATAGATGCCAAGCAACAACACCTAACTTTGGTGGTAGAATGATTTGATGACCTGCTAATTGAAACATCAGCAATATGAAAACACTAGCTGTTCTGCAGTGGGGGAAGGTGGGGAATCTCGTCCTCTGTGCTTTACTGCCCCTGGAAACCCAATGGAGAGTCAGCTTTGGGTCAGTACTATAGAAGAGGGACTATAAAAAGAATCTGAAAGTAATTCTGATTGTTCTAACTCATAGCTGACCCTCCAGTGAGTTTTCAGAAGTAAATCTCAAGGAAGGAGAGTTTCTAGATATTAATTATATAATCTGTGGCTGTTGAAAGAGTCGGGTTGTGAATGTTTTTTACTTTAAGATACTAAACAGCATAATTTTAGTAATCACTTTCATGTTACACTTGTTTAAAATGCTTTTTGATGAAAAAACAACAATAACAAATATTTCAACTTAATATGCTAGAAAAAAATACTTCAAAGAAAAGTTTTATGATACAAGGCTACCCTCAGTTCAGTGGGAGGAGAAATTTAATACAACCTGAGGTCAACTTCTTCCTCAAATTAGAAAGCAAATATAGAACTGACTTCTCAGGATTTTATTACTTAAGGGATGAAAAAGCAAGCTCTTTGAAGCTTTACAAATGCAAGGAAACATTGTTGCTGCAGCTCTATCTTTGCAGCAAAGATATGCGAAGCATAAAGCCAAATTTGGTGATGCTCCTGGCAATCTGGAATTGCAACTGGAGTGCCTCAGATGTCAGGGGACTTTGAATATGCCCTGACACTACCTTCCAGAATGCTAGAGGTTTCCAGTCTTATTTTGAATGAAATTAAGTGTAAATGTGATGACTATACTAATAGATGTATATTATAAGATTTACACTCCTCATTATATTGCTTCAGTGACATTCCTTGTCCCCTTGTCTTTTGGAAGGAAGATATCACACCACCATGTCAAACCAGGAATTCTCTATTATCAAAGTTACTTTACTGAAGCTCTGATTCCCCTACATTCTTTCTAGCTCACTGCCCCACATCCTTTTCCCCTTTTGACTTTGGTACACATCTTACTAGTTATCCTTCTATTTTTATAATAATGATCTTATACAGTATTTGTCCTTATGAGACTGAATTAGTTCACTTGCCATAATGATCTTTAGCTTCTCCCAAGTTACACAGTATTTTACAAAATCTTTGCTCCTGAGTGCTGAATGCATTGTGTGAATGTACTACAATTTCTTGGATATTAATTTGTTGATGGACATTTGAGCTTTTTGCGTGTTCTTGCTATTTTGACTAATGCTGCTATGAATATCTGTGTACAAATCCCCTTTTTGCCTCAGTTCTATTGTCTTGTGTATATTCTGAGCAGGGAAATATCTGGGTCATATGGAATTTCTATGATCAGTTTTTAAAGAAAATGTTATACCAGAGTATAGTGGTAATATTTTGCAATCCCATTAGAGGTGAAAAAGTGTTTCAATCCCTCAACAAACTCTCCAACGTTTATTGCTTGCTCTCCTATTAAACTTTGCCATTGCTACTGGGTGAAAAGACAAGACACCTCAGCAGAGCCAAAATCCCCCGCCAATACAGGTAAAAAGCGTATACCACTATCATTCAGATATATGAACACACAATCAGAGCCAAAGAAGAAGAAATAGAAGATTTCTACCAAGTTTTGCAGTCGGAGTTGATCGAACATGCAATCAAGATGTATTGATAATAATGGGTGACTGGAATGAAAAAGTTGGGAACCGAGAAGAAGAATCAGTAGTCAGAAAAAACATAGACTGGGGGACAGAAATTAAGCTGGAGATAGAATGACTGAATTTTGCACAATGACTTATTCATCACAAACACATTTTTTAAGAGACAAAAACGCAGATTATACACATGGATCTCACCTGATGGTATGCATAGGAATGAGATCGATTACATCTGCAGAAGGAACTGCTAGAGAAGTTCAATATTAACTGTGAAAACTAGGCCCGGAGCCGATTATGGAATACACCACCAACTCATATGCAAGTTCAAGCTGAAGCTGAGGAAAATTAAACCGAATCCACGGGAACTAAACTATAACTTTGAGTCTATCCCACCTGAATTTCAGAACCATCTCAAGAACAGGTTTGAGGGCTTGAACATGAATGAGTGAAGACCAGGTGAGTTGTGGGAGGATGCCAAGGGTATCAACCAAGAAGAGTGCAAACGTTCACTACAAAGACAGAAAAGGAAGAGAAGACCAAAATGGATGTCAGAAGAAACTCCAAAGATTGCACTGGTTTGCAGAGAAGCCAAAGCACAAAGAAGAATTCAAGATACTAAGGACTTGAACAGAAGACTTCAAAAGGCAGCGCTGGTGACAAAATAAAACATTACAACGAAATGTGCAAGGACCTGGAGTTAGAAAACCAAAAGGGTCAAACTTGCTCAGCATTTCTTAAGCTCAAGGAACTGAAGAACAAATTCAAACCTTGAGTTTCTATAATCAAGGATGCTTTAGGCAGAATATTAAATGATCCAGGAATTGTCAAGAGAAGATGGAAAGAATATACTGAGTCACTGCATCAGAAGGCATTGGCAGACATAGAAGAATTTAATGAAACACCATATGAGCAAGAGCCTATAGTGATGAAGGGAGAAGTTCAAACTGCCTTTGAAGGATATAGCAAAAAATAAGGCCCCAGGAATAGATGGTATACCAATTGACATATTTCAGCTAAAGATGCTGCCCTGGACGTGCTCACCAAGTTGAGTCAAGAAATCTGGAGAACAACCACTTGGCCAACTGACTGGAAGAGATCTATATTTGTTCCCATTCCAAAGAAAGGTGACCCAACAGAGTGTGGAAACTATAGCACAATATCGTTGATTTCACATGAAAGCAAGATCCTGCTGAAGATTATCCAAAAACGACTGGAAAATGCACATCAGCAGAGAACTGCCGGAAGTCCAGGCTGGGTTTAGAAGGGGTCGTGGTACTAGGGATATTGTAACTAATGTTAGACGGATCTTGGCTGAAAGCAGGGAGTACTAGAGGAATGTCTACCAGTCCTTCATTGATCATGCAAAGGCATTTGACTGTGTGGATCATAACAAACTGTGGCTGACTCTGAGAAGAATGGAAATCCCAAAATACTTGATCATGCTAACGTGAAACTTACAATTGGACCAAGAAGCAGTCGTCAGAACAGAGCAAGGAAACACTGCATGGTTCAAAATTGGGAAGGGCGTATGCCAGGGATTTGTCTGGTCTCCATAACCTTTCAACCTCTATGCAGAACAGATCATCTGAGAGGCTGGGCTCTATGAGGAGAAAGGTGGGGTCAGGATTGGTGGAAGATCTATCAACAATCTGCGTCATGCAGATGACACAACCCTGCTTGCTGAAACTGAAGAGGACCTGAAGCACTTGCTGCTGAGGGTCAAGGACTGCATCCTTCAATATGGGTTGAGGCTCAATGTCAAGAAGACAACGATTTTCACCACTATCATTTGCACACTTGGTAGGTTTTGACCGTATGTAGATGACTGAATTACTGGGATCTAAATTTTGTTCCATTGATCTATGCCTGTCATTGTACCAGTTCCACACTGTTGTTTATTACAGCTTTTAGTAGGTTTTGAGATCAGAGAGTGCTATGCCTCCCATGCCATTTTTGTTTTTCAGAAGCACTTTGCTTACTCAGGGTCTCTTTTCCAAATAAACTTGTCAACTGTCTTTTATATCTCTGAAAAAATATTTTGGTATCTATATTGGTATTGTGTGTTAAATACATAAATTGCTCCTGGTATAAGTATCATTTTCACTATATTGAATCTTCCTATCCATTGACACAGAATATTGTTCCATTTATTTAGGTCTCTTTTTACTTCTTACAGTGGTGTTTGTGGATGTTTTTCACACTGTTATTTTGTAGTTTTCTTTATAAAGGTCTTTTGTGTCTCTAAGTTTATTCTCAAGTATTTAAACTTGTGAGTGACTATTGTAATTGGGGAGTCCCCAGTCAACACACTTGGTACCGGGAGTCAGGAAATCAGGAGACATATTGCACTAAAAAGTCTGTAGTCAAAAATCTCTCAAAATTATTGAGGGGTAATGGTTTCAGTTTGAGGACTAAGGTGCCATGGTCTTTCTAATTGTTTGTTATGTATCTGAGATCTGGACAATGAAAAAGGAAGGCAGAAGAAGAATTAATGTCTTTTGGCTGTGGTATTGGAAAGGAGTACTGAATATTACATCGATTGCCCAAAGAACAAACAATGTCTTGGAGAAAGTGTAGCCCGAGTACTCCTTGAACACAAAGATAATGAAGTTTTGTCTCATAAACTTCGGGCATGTTGATAGCAGAGGCTATACCTTGGAAAGAGACTTAGTGCTTGGAAATTTGGAGGATCATAAAGAAAGAGGAAGACCCTCAACCTGATATATTGACATAGTGATTGCTTCAATGGACTCTAGTGTCAGGAAATGTGAGGATGACACAGGATAAGACAAGGGAACAGCTCTGTTCTTCATATTGTCTTTTGTGTTGTACTAGACTTGATGACACCTAATAACGATGATAACAGTGTTGTAAATGGTATTGCTGTCTTCATAGATTCTTTTCTTATCTGTGTTTTGTTACTGTAGAGGAGTCCGATTTTTTAATGTTGATCTAATATCCTGAAATTGGTTTACTAGGTCTAACATGATTCTTTGTTGTTATTGAGTCTTTAAGGTTTTCTGTGTACATTATCATATTATCTGCATATAGTGACAATTTTATCATCTCTTTCCAGATTTGGATGCCTCTATTTCCTTTGTTTGTCATATTGCCTTGCCAATTATTTCTAATACAATATTGAATAGGAGTGGTGAGAGTGGAGATTCTTACTTGGTCCCTTTCACAAGAGGAATGGCTTTAGTCTTTCTTCATTGAGAATGATGTTAACTCTTGGTTTAAATATATACATTTTACTGTTGTTGTTGTTGTTGTTATGTGCCATAGAGTTGCTTCCAACTCATAGTGACCCTATGTAAAACAGCCCTAAACTCTGCTCTGTCCTGTGCCAATCACACTGTCTCTGATACACCCATCCCAATTACTCTAGTCACTGAATCAATCCACCTCATAGAGGGCCTCCCCCTCCTATCCTGTCCTTCCACCCTACCAAACATGATGTTCCTCTCCAAAGACTGGTCCCTACTTACAACATGTCCAAAGTATGTTAGACGGAGCCTCAGAATCCTTGCCTCCAAGGACCGCCCAATTTAAACCTTTTCAGGATGAATCTGTTTGCTTTCCTAGCAATCCATGGTACCCTCAGCACTCTTCTCCAGCACCACAGCTCAAAGGCATCAATTCTCCTTCTATCCTCCTTAATCATTGTCCAACTATCTGATGCATAACAAGTAATTGCAAAGACCATGGCCTGTACCAGACGCACCTTAGTCTCCCGAGCAACACCATTGCTCTTCAATAATTTGGAGAGGTCCCTAACAGCAGACTTTCCCATGGCAATATGTCTTTTAATTTCCTGGCTACTGGTTCCAAGAGTGTTGACTGTGGAGCCAAGCAAACTAAATCTGTGAACAATCTCAGTCTCTTCAACATCTATCCTAATGCTGCCAATTTGTCTTCTTAACATTGAGCCTCAACCCATATTGAAGGCTGCAGTCCTTGACCCTCTGCAGCAAGTGCTTCAGGTCCTTCTCAGTTTCAGTAAGCAGGGTTGTATCATCTGCATAACGTAGATTGTTGATAGATCTTCCATCAATCCTGATGCCACATTTTCCCTCATAGAGCCCAGCCTCCCAGATGATCTGTTCTGCATACAGGTTGAAAAGGTATGGAGACAGGATATATCCCTGGCCTACGCCCTTCCCAATTTTGAACCACGCAGTGTTTCCTTGCTCTGTTCTGATGACTGCCTCTTGGTCCAACTATAGGTTTCTCATTAGCACGAACAAGCGATCTATGTTGAGAAAATTGCCTTGTATTCCTATCTAGCTGAATGTTTTAATTTGAAAAATTTGTTGGATTTTATGTAGTCCTTTTCTGTATCAATTTCAGGATCATGTGGCTCCATTGATTGTTTTATATGTTAAAATATCTTTGCCTAATTGTTCTGAATCCCATTTAGTAGTGATGATTTTTTTTAAATGTACTGTTCAATTGTATTGGCTAGGATTCTATTAAGAATTTTTGCATCAGTATTCTTGAAAAATATTGGCCTGTAGTTTTCTTTTTTCAGTAATGTCTTTGCCTTGTATTAGTATTAGGGGTATGCTTATTTCATATGCAATGACTTTGGGAGTGTTCTTTATTTTCCTATATTTTAAAAATAAGTGGAATTGGTGATTGATAGAATTCAGTGGGGAGTCATCTGGACCAAGATTTTTTTTAGGTAGTGAATACTTTTATGATCTGTTCAGTTTCTTCTTTTGTGTTAGGCTTATTCAAGTGTTCTATCTATCTATATCATTCTGGGTACAGTGTGAGTTTCAAGGAATTTGTCCGCTTGCTCTAGGTTTTCAAGTGTCCAGGTCTTTCATTCATAGGGTTGCTATGAGTCACCTATGACTAGACAGTACTCAACAACAACAACAACAGCATAGAGAAAGATCTTGGCCTAGTGGACAGAAAATGATGCTACCAAGCCAAAGGTGGGTGACTCTAATCCGCAGCCCTCAGGTCTGTCTTTAATTGTTTCTGGGGAAACATTCTTCCAGGTTGTATAGACCTGGTATATCCACTTGCTGTACAGAGGTAATGCGTGGTTGCTGTGAAGCTGAACACTGTGACAAATGTGATTGATGTGTCAAATGTGAGAATGGTTACCCATGGTGGACAGTTTTTGGTGGAGCTCCCCAATTAAAACAAATTTGGAAGCAGGCATGGAATCCACTTCTGAAACCTCCGGAAACCCTATGAACTTGAAGAAACAATGAAAGTTATACAAGTGTCCAGGTCTGTCGTTCATAGGATGGCTATGAGTTGTCTACGACTCGACTGCACTTAAAAACAACAACAAAACCTATTAATTAAGCAACCCAAACAATGAACATTTCAATAAGAACTACAATCCATATCATGTTTGGAATTAAAGTAGAATATTTATAGATGTGTCAAGAATAATGAAAACATTCTAGTGTAACAGTTGAATAGACTGTAACTCTAGGTTGGATCCTTGCTCTACTTCCTGTATGTATCAAAAGAACATGTTAGATTAATCTATTTATCTACAAGGTAGAGATAAATAACAACAATCAGAGAGGGTTCTGAGGAGTAAATGAATATTCTCTGTGGAGCCTATGGAATAGGTTCCTAGTACTCATTTAAGAAAATAAAACAATGATCATTTATTCCAATCATCTTTATAAAGCAAAATAACTTTTTTAAAGAAACCCAAAATTCTAAGAAAAAGCAATTTTCATTTAGTGTTACTGCTTAAAAATGTTTGTGGCCTAAACTTACAATCTTAGTATACTCTGTGAGATTTATCTTTGTCCTAAATTGGCTAGAACTAGGAATGAAAGTGCCAAAAATCTGTTGTAAAAATTTGTCTCCATTAGACCTTAAATTGACTTTTGTAAGCTCATGAAATTTTATCATCTCAGTTCAGTTTTGGGATTTGATTCTTGCTGTTGTCATACAAGTAGTCCTTGATTTAAGGCAAATTTGAGTTGCAGCACATCATATTTTTAACCAACTACTCTTTTGACCATTTTATTTTGTACCTCTTACTGTTGAGAATGTGTATTATGTACCATGTTACAGTGTGTATTTTCCAATATTATTCTCATGCTAACACACTAAGACAACTAGAAAACTAATTGATAAAGAAAATGATAACAAAAATCAATCATACTGAAAATTATTTTATTAATATAAATACCAATTTATGACAGAACTCCTATAGAGGAATACCTCTCTAATTTTACAAAAGACATTACCTACACAACTGCAGCAAAAGTTAATGCAAAAATAAAAAAGGTAATTGACTTAATTCACAGATGTTTTAGATCACTGTGTCACTGAAATCTCTTCAGCGATAAAAAGATACAGGGTTTTAATAAACATGTTCTTTTCTGTACACACAACACACTAAGCCTGGAACCTTGATATACTCGTTCTATTCTATACTATTGTGACAAATGCATGAATAGTATAGCTCCACTATATTTTTCTTTCAATATGCCTCTGATTCTTTGAACTCATGTCCTACCCTGTTCTTTTTCAAGTAAATGATTGTATGCAAATGAGGATAAATAATTTGGGAGCTGTTTCCCTTTCTTGCAAGGAACCTGAAAGGCTGTAACAATGTTAATTACATCATTAACAATGCATATTAAAAATGTATTATTTGCTCACGATGACCATTTATTGGCCAAGATCTTTCACATCATCCTTCTGGACCATTTCTTGAATGGATACAGTGTTCATACCAGAATAATTTTCTTTGGCTGCCTCATCTATGCATATATAATTCTTCACATAGGCCTTCCTGCCATCTGTTTTAAATTTTATTTCTCATGTATGCTTTCTTGTTCCATCATCTGTATTAGTTTGGAACTAATTCTTGAATAAGAAGTAATATTCTATCCTGAGTCTGTTCTAAATTGCCAAGGGTTTGAAAAAATTATTATGCAAAACCGTGGGCATTATGGATATTAGTTAAAGTTACTTTTGTTTGAACCTTTTGTACTGAAATATCTTTCAGATTTAGGTTCAACTTTTCACTGTTATCATTAGATGCAATTAAGTCAATAATTCATAGTGACCCTATGCACACCAAATATAAAACGTTTCTTATCCTCAGAAATCATCATGATTGACACCATGTTCAAGCCTATTGTTGTAGTCACTGTATCAATTACTCTATCTTTCTCAGCATAATCTATTTTCCCCCAAAGCTGGCAACCCTGACAACTTTTTATAGATAGTGTTTAGTACCACAGATCTATAAGGCAATTCAACATCTTCTAAAAAATATACAAAGAAAAAGGGACAGTGATGTAGTGGTAAGTTCATATAAAGAAATCTGTAATAAATTAATGAAAAAAACCATCTTATATCTTTTAATTAAAATATAAGTTGACAACTATATTTCCCTTCACCCTTTTGGTACAAAAGAAGTGAAGCATATTGGCAACATTTTGTTGTAAAAGGCAGCAAAATCTTCCACCCCTTCATCATTATCATGATGTTTGCATAAATAAATAAGACAAATTTGAATATTAGTAAGTTTTTACTTCTTATCAACCTTGTTATGAAACCTACAGGTCAGTTTTTCAAAGTCCATTCAGCTTCAGAAGACTCTTTGGAAAATCAAGTTTATGACTTGAAGCCGCAATGAATATTTTCCCCTGCCATAGTACATTGGAAATTAATCTGAGCGAAGGGTAACATAGCCTTTGTGTTTATCAGAAGCACTGATTGATTCATGCCCTGGGATATTTTATGGTAAGAGAGAAGGAAGAAGGATGTGAGCACAACTTTAGTTTTGTTTCTTTTACAGAGGCCTTTGGCCTTCCAGGGACAAAGGTAGGGAAATATAAATCTTTCTAGCAACAGCTTATTATTATTTTACATACTACTATTCAAATTTTTATCGTTAACAATTTCAGGTTAATCAGTTCCACAACCAACACCATTGGCACTTGTTATTGTTGTTAAGTGCCATAGAGTCATAGATGACCCATAGTGACCCTATGAATGAAAGTCTTGAATCCAAAACTTATCTTTTCTCCAAGTTCATAAAGTTTCCAGAGGCAAGCTTTATTTTGGAAGTGGATTCCACTCCTGCTTCCAAGCCTGTTTTATTTGGGAAATCCTTTTTAAAGGTGAGGCCAAATCTCATCAGCTCACACCCTATTATGAGCTAGAGCTACACCCTAGTCTCAACCTCAAATCAGAAAACACACCTTTGCAGAATCTGGCCATTCTGCACATCTTCCCATCCTGGAAATAGCACCAGACTGGCAGAAAAAAATTTTTTAAAGGTGAAGCCAAATCCCATCACCTCACACCCTGTTACACGCCAGAGGCACACCCTAGTCTCAACCTCAAACTAGAAAACACTAGTAGTCAGGAAATCAGTAGACAAATTGCAATTGAAAAATCTCATGTGATGGACCTCTTCAGAGCACTAAAGAGCAACCATGCCAGTCTAGAGACTAAGGAGTTCCTAATCCAGGCCATGGTCTTTGCAATTACTTTCTATATGCATCAGAAAGCTGGGTCATGAATAAGGATGACAGAAGAATTGATGCCTTGGTTTGTGGTGCTGGAGAAGGGTAGTGAACATACTATGGACTGTTAAAAGAACAAGCAGGTCTGTCCTGGAGTGAATGAAGCCAAGTTATTCCTTGGAGGCAAGGATTTTGAATCTCCATCTCATATACTTTTTAGACTGATCAGTCCTTGGAGAAGGAAATCATGCTTGGAAGGGTGGAAGGACAGTGCAAGAGAGGAAGACCCAAGATAAGAAAAATTGACCAGTAACCAAGGTAAATGGAAGCATGTGTTTCAGAGGCAGTGAGACTGGCTCAGGATAGGGTAGGGTTCACAGCTATAGTGCATAGTGTTAACATGAGTTACAGTTGACTTGATAGCAAATAACAACAATCAAACTTTTGTACATTGTCCTAATGGCCTATTCCTTAAGGGTTGTACTGCTAATCTTTCTGGCAGTTCAAATTCACTAGTGAGTCTAAGAAAGAAAGATGGACAATATCCTCCTTGTAGCCTCTGAAAACCCACTCAGTGGGTTCTGACTCCAAAGTGATGTGAGATGTAATAATTTAAGATAAAAATGTAAGATAATTTATTCTCAGTGAGATATTATTTCTTTAATACCTTAATTCAATTGTAGGTGCACATTTGGAATCTGTGAGCTGTTCTATGGGAGAAAGATGAGCAATCTCCTGCTGTGCAATTAGCTGCCACAGACAACCTGCTGAAAGGGGTTAGCTATGAGTTGGTCTTGACTCTGTAGTACACAACGACAGCAACAATAGTATTAATTTTATTATTATTACACTTACTTCTGTTTTCTAACATTCTTCTGAGCCTAAGAAAAATGTTCCACAGGATTTAAGACTTCTGGACAATAAGGAAATCTGGAAAGTTAATTCAGGCCATTTATGAGACTGTGGATATTGGACAGTCCAGATAAGAGATACCTTTGGGCAATGATATGATGACCCCATGCAAACACAACTTCTGCGACACTGAATTTTAAAGGTGCAACAATTTTGAAAAACAACAACAAACAAAAACAAAACCCAAGCAGAGTCCATGAACTATTATTCTGTGATATCTAGCTGTTATTTACCCTGGTTAATGATACAGATTTTTATAATACAGAAAGAATAAAGAACATACATTACACCCACTATAGAGGTTCGTAGTCTCTTCCTTTATACAAAAAATGATAAAAATTACCTTTGTCTTTATATTCTATTAGAAACTCTTGGTAGTAATTTCCTAGAGCTGCAAGGAATTCTTTTTGATTTTTCAATTGAGTGACATTTGTCATATGTATAGCCTATTTCTATGCACTTGATTCTGCCAACATTAAAAATAATAGTATTTAAAAGGTTTGGGTCCTTTTTTTTAGTGCATATTTTAAACGTTGTTTATATTACACATACTACTGATTCTTTTTGTTCCAAAAAAGCGATATGGCACCAATTCAATGAAAAATGGAATCTGTTTACGTTTAACTGTAGAGTATTTCTTTTACAATAAATGAACATAACAAGCTAGCTAAACGGGTAATCATTTCAGGGACTAAAGCAGTATTAAATACTGTTCTCTCCATTTACTCTCTTTCTTGTGCAATTTCCACTCTTTCTAAGTTTCATAAATTGGCAAGAGTAAACAATTGTTAAGTGCCTCTCTGTAGGAGTATAGCTCTGTTGGAACTCTCATAACTAACATGCATAGAAAGTCTGCTAACTGCTTATCTCTTAATAAGTGTTACCCAGAGAAATTGTATCACAAGATTTTGTGTTCTTAAACACAGACACACACAAGTGCATACTCTAATATTCACCTCTGCTGAAGGTATTAATGACACTCATAATGTAGTAGGACTAATATACTATGTACCATGTTTCATAGTGGTTGAAATCAATGACTTTAACTTAGTGCTCAAATGCAAACCATCCCAATCTGAAAACAGCTTTGCAAAAGAGGACTACGCACCTCATTTTAGGCGAAGAATTATGCTGAATATGTCCAAGACACCTGCAGAAAATTAAAGACTTTATTTCTCTGTATGTGAAATTCTCATGAGGTAATTATCCTCAGTGTCAGACATAATGCTGCTCCCATTAGACAGAATCCATCGAGGGGAAACTGAATAGACTTTTTGTCAGGAGTACTCCTAAGGATTAATAGGGCTGTCTCGGGCTGTAATTGGAAGGTTTTCCCCCACTTTGCATGCAGCCAGCCTCACCAGTGTCTTTCAGGTTCATTATTAGACCATTGCCATTCTATTTACCATAGAGGCACAAGCTTCTTCGTTGTTAACATCTCCTGCCAGCACCTTTGTTTCTTTGGAGTGAACTGCTGCCTTTAACCACTTCCCTTTGTGCTGGCCTTGCCTTGCCTCCCTTTATGTCTTTTTCTCTTCACAGTGCCAAGAGCTGGCAGGAAAGGAGCTCCCTTTCCATGCATCACAAGATGAAAGTGACCAAATAGGGCTTGATCAGCTAAAGCATCTCACTTTGTTCAAGAGCTCTTTCATCCTTCAGGGAACTTCCTCAGCAGGGATGGAGCTGAAAGCTAATCTTTCTAACTGTGTCTTGGCACTTGTAACACCAATATCCAGTTTATAGATCTATACAGCTAACAGTCTTTTTTATTTGGATTTTTGGTATGTCTCTAATTATGACATGATAAGATTTCGGAGCCAAATGAGATTCAGAAGTCTGTATTGTATTATTTTCTCTGTTTCTCTAGCACGTGGGACCGTGCTTAAAGGCTTCATACTGAATTACCACTAGTTCTCCTCTATTTATCAGTAATACTGTGCCAGTTGAAGTTAAACTAAAAGTGCACTTAAAGCACTGGGTATATGTCAGAATAACTCAACTGTGTGTGCGTATGTGTGTTGTCAGGATTAGGGCTAACGATTTCAGGTTTTCTTCCGTAATTATGAAGTTTGTAGATT
Source organism: Elephantulus edwardii (assembly GCF_000299155.1). Lineage (NCBI taxonomy): Eukaryota > Metazoa > Chordata > Mammalia > Macroscelidea > Macroscelididae > Elephantulus > Elephantulus edwardii. The sequence goes on along the minus strand of NW_006399808.1, from coordinate 15,983,342 downwards.
GAGATTTTAGTTTATTAATTGTACCTTTCAACATATATTTGCAGTTTTGGCTATTGAATAAAAATTACAGAATTAAAATTTTTTGGTAATAAGTGTCAATATGATTAATTGTGTTGAAATAACTGCAATTAGAATGAAGAGACAATCTTTGCCTCCTTCCCTCTTAGATTTTATTTTGACTCAATAGTAGCGTTGTCAAACCCATTTAAATTCATGTTGATTCCTTAAAGACAATTGGATGATTCAGAAGATTACTCCTTGCTGAAATATTAACTTTAACATATTTTAAATTAATTTGAAAAACTATTTCTTTTCTATTTTTTAATATATGCAGGAGTCACATCCACTTCCTAAATAACATGCCTCCAGAAATTCTTAATTTTGATAAATGCTGATAGTTGTAGAGAGACTTCAGGCCTTTTGCTCATAAGGTCACTATGAGTTGTGCTCAACTCGAAGGCAATCAACAACAACAACAATACATATATGAATTTAGAGAAAATATTTGACACTGATCAAATCTTATTTACATTTAAGTTATTATGTGTTTCTTGTTCTTAGTAGCTTATGCAGTTTTTAACTTTGGATAGTGTCTGACTTCACTTTTCTTGCACATTCTTCTTTCTTAGAATGTTGTTGTTGTTGATTGGCATTGAGTCGAACAAGACTCATAGCTACCTTATGAACAAAAGGCCTGAAATCCCTCTACAATTATAGACGTTTATCAAAGTTCATAGAGTTTCTAAAGGCATGCTATTTAGGAAGTGGAATAGCAGACATAGAATCAATATGTGTTAAATGAAACTCTTATGGATAATTACAATGGTTTTAGAAAATGATCAATCATCAGTCCCTTATTAGGTTCTTATGCTTGGTAAAGCAAAGCGTCAAAGTAAAAGAAGGAAACTTTCAATGAGATGGATGTATATAGTGACTACAACAATGAATTCAAACATAGTGACAAGTGGAAAGATAGTGTTGGACTGGGTGGTACTTTGTTCTTTTGTACATGGGGTTGCCATGAGTAGAAACTGACTCCATGACACCTGACAACAACCTGCAGATGATTTTTTTTCCTTTCAAGAGGGTTTTAGCTATTTTCACTTCTAGGCTAAACATTTTCTTCACCCTAATAATAAAAAAATCAAAATAATGCCTAAGAAAAATTTTACCTTTAAATAATGGCCTTGTAAAATATATTTTAAAACTTAGTAAAATTATTAAACCTTAACTTCATATGCTGTTTCTGAGATTAATTTAATATATTTTTATATGATTATGAAAACAAACACAAGTATAAAATTAATACTCAAATCAGACTGATAAGTTATGTCATAAAAAAAGGAGAAGCAATTTAATTTGCCAGTGATGTCATCCCAGTTGGATTAACAGTCAACAATTGAAACAAGTGTCAAGACATCAAAGAGCGTAGTGAGTAATACAAATCTGTTACATAACCTCTTTAAAGTTTATAAAACAAATAAGTCACTTTGGTGGCTAGAATGATCTTCTGGACTGTTTAACATGTAGTTGAAAAATGGTAATGAAACATAAATTAAAAGAATTGATCTTCTAAGCTGAAAAAATATTTTTTAATGTACTATTGACTGTTAAAAGAATGACTAAACCTGTATAGAAGAAATAAAACCAAAATGTTCATTATAAATAAAAATGATGAGACACTATCCTGCATATGTTAGATGCTTTATCAAGAAAGATCAATCAGTAGAATAAGATGTTATGTTTGGTTAAGTAGAGGGGCAATAGAAAGAGAGGTACCCTCTATGAGATGGATTTACACAAAAGCCACAATGATGCATTCAATGATACCAGTGATCATGAAGATAGCACAATGGGCAAAGTTTTATTTGTTTACAAATAAGGTTATAGATAAGGTCATACACAATTAAGAATAACAACGATGTACATAGATATGTGTATATATACAGTAAGAATTGTTGGTAGGTTAGTGGTAAGGAGCTGCAATGGCAGTTCAAATCTATTAACTACTTTATCTATCTATCTATCATCTATCTATCTATCTATCTATCATCTATCTATTTATTTTACTCATGTGTTTTATTGCCTTTGACAACTCACTGAAGGGTCAGCTATGGGTTGGTTCCAACATGATGATATTTGCACCTATATTTGGACCAGGAAGCAGTCCTAAGGACAGAGCATGGAAAAACTGGGTGGTTCAAAATTAGGAAAGGAGTGTGTCAGGGATGTCCTGTCTCCATACCTTTTCAATCTATATGAAGAACAGATCATTCTGGAGGCAGGGCTTTATGAGGAGGAATATGGCATCAGGAATGGAATGACTCATCAGCAACCTATGTTATGCAGATGACACAACCTTGGTTGCTGAAACTGAAGAAAACCTGAAGTTCTTCCTGCAGAAAGTCAAGGACTGTAGTCTTCAATATGAGTTGAAGCTTAATGTCAAGAAGATGAAGATTCACACCACTGGGCCAATTGGCAGCACCATAATGGATGGAGAAGAGAAGTATGATAGAGAAGAGTTGATGCCTTTGACTTGTGGTGCTGAAGAAGAGTCTTGAACATACCATCGACTACCAAGAAAACAAATAAGTTTGTCTTGGAGAGGGTGAAACTAAGTGACTGGGGAAATGGAGGTTGGTGTATTGTAATTAGTGAGTTGGCTCAGGACAGTGCAGGGTTCAGAACTGCTGTACATGGGTCACTGTGGGTCTCAGGTGACTCGATAGCACATAACAGCAACATGATTACCCCTTTGCCCATCCCTCTGCTGCTACCTTTCCCCATTGGAATCTTATACTCATTTTACTAGTTATCTTTATATTTCTTCAGTAATCATCTTATGCATTATTTCCCCATAGTTTATAAAGAATGTCAATACTTTATTACTCATCATCCATTTAAGAAATAATTATACCTACATGCACCTCAAAGATCATGTTCCTGTTCCTATTTGTATTTATGGGCATGAATATTTATATCCTAACAAAATTTTCCCTCTCACCTTCAGCCAGGAAATGAAAATATGAATTGTATTGGCAAAGTCTGCTGTCAGAGACCTCTCCAAAGTACTGAAAAGCAATGCTGTCATTCTGGAGACTAAGGTGCGTCTGATCCAGGCCATAATTTTTGCAATTCCTTGCTATGCATCAGAAAGCTAAACAGTGACTAGGGATGATAGAAGGAGAATTGATGCTTTTGAGCTGTGGTGCTAGAGAAGAGTATTGAATATACTATGGGCTGCTGCTAGGACAATAAACAGGTTTGTCCTAGAGAGGGCGAGACCAGGCTGCTTCTTGAAGGCAAGGATTCTGAGGCTTTGTCTGACATACTTTGGACATGTTACCTGGTGGAATCAAACCCTGAAGAGAGATGTCATTATTGGGAGGGTGGAGGGACAGTAAAATAGAGGAAGATACTCAATGAGTTGGATTGATTCAGTGATTGGGGTAATGGGGGTAGCTGTGTCAGAGACAATGAGATTGGCACAGGATAAAGCAGGGTTTAGGGCTGTTGTACATAGGGGTCACTATGAGTTGCAGGTGACTAGAAGGCACATAACAACAACAATAACAACAGCAACAACATTTTACCTTGTTGTTTTTCAAGTGCTATACAGTGCTCCTACTTTACAGCAATCCTACGACTGAAGGAAAAGTTTTTCTATTTTCTTTGTGCTATGCCTAAGTTTCCTGTTGAGGGCACTGTCTCAATTCATTTTCTTAAAAGTCTTCTCATTTGCTGATCCTTTACTTCACCAAACATGATGTCTTTCTCTAGGGTTTGAATCACCATCTGATAACATGCCAAAAATATATGAGGTGAAATCTTACCCTTCTCATTTTTCAGGAATATTCTGTCTTCACTTACTCAAATATAGGTTGGTTTGTTCTTTTAGCAGATCATAGTATACTCAATGCTATTGGCCAACACCACAAGTCAATTGTACACATTCTGTTTTCCTTTATTTATTGTCAAACTTTCAGCTGCATGTAAGGTAACTAAAATTACTATTGCTGGAGCTGTGTACCTTTAAAAGTGATATCATTGTTCTTTATCACTTTAAATAGGGTCTTTGCAGCAAATTTTCCCATTGTAATTATTGCTTAATTTCTTGACTACTAATTGCATGGATGCTGATGATGAATCCAAGTAAAAATAAAACTCTTGACAACTTCAATCTTTTTTTCTGATTATCATGGCATTTTTAACTGTTTCAGTTGAATATTTTTATTCATATTTAGAAACAAAACATACTAAAGACTATATAGCCTTTAACATTCATTAGTAAGTACTTCAATCATCTTTATTTTCAGCAAGCAATTCTTGCTATCTATATCTTCCAAGTTGCTGATGATTGTTCTTGGAATTCTGATGCCATATTCTCCTTCCTGTGCAGCTGTTCTACCTATTTGCTCAGCATGCAAATTGAACAGGTATGGCCAAAGGAGGCAATCCTGAGGCACAGCTTTCCTGTTTTAAACCAGGCAGTATCCATCCCCCTACTCTAACCAGAACGACAGCTTCTTTATGTGCGTACAAGTTTTGAATGAGAACAAGTTAGTGTTCTGGGGTTTCTATTCTGCTGAATGTCATCCCTAAATTGTTATGACACATAAAATTGAATGCATTTGTTGTTGTTCTTTTGATGTACTGTTCATTTTACTACGAATTATAGTGACCCTATAGCTGCAAACTCTGGCAGATCTACCGTCATTGCCTCAAACACTGTCAATCCATTTCATCCAGAGTATTCCTCTTCTGTGCTGACCATCCACCCTTTCAGTCATGATGTCATTTTTCAAGTACTGTACCCTCCTCGTGATATGCTCAAAGTATGTGATATGGAGCTTGACAATCCTTTCCTTCAAGAAGAAGCAACCTGGTTTCACCTTCTCCGGGACAGAGCTATTTGTTCTCTTGGCTGTCCATGTTATGTGCAATAGTTTTCTCTAGGACCACTACTCAAAGACATCAATTCCTCTTCTGGCATCCCTAGTGATTGTCCTTATACAATTAATATTGTTTTTGTTGTTATGTACAATCTAGTGGCCTGTGACTCATAGCAACTTTATTGTAACAGCCCTAAACCCTGCTCTATCCTGTGCCAATCTCGTTATCTCTGGCACACCTTATCCCATTACCCCAGTCACTGAATTAATCCATCTCATTGAGGATCTGCCTCTCTTTTGCTGTCCCTCCACCCTCGCAAGCATGACTTCCCTTTCCAAAGTCTGGTCCCGCCTTGTAACATGTCGAAAACCCTATATACAATAGAGCTCAATTAATACAACATAATATTATATAACACACACAACACAAGTAATTGAGAAAACCATGACTTTGATCAATCGATCTTAGTATTTAACTAGCATTGTTTCTCTTAACACTCTGGAGAGGTCTCTGATGGCAAATTTCCACAAGGCAACACTTCTTTGGATTTCCTTACTTCTGGTACCAAGAGTAGAGATTATGGATGGAGCAAGATGAAGATGTAATGATCTCAACCTCTTCTCCATCTATCATGATGGCTAATTAGCCTGGTAGTGTGAAACTTTGTTTTCTTGATGTTGAGATACAATCTATATTGACGACTACAGTCCTGGACTTTCTGTGGTAAACCCTTCAAGTCCTCTTCTCTTTTGGCTAGCAAGATTGTTGTTGTTATGTGCCATTAAGTATTTCCTTGTGACTCATCGTGACCCTGTGTACTTTAGTTCAGAAACTTGCCCCCTCCTGAGCCAATCTCATGATCTCTGAAAGACTTAATCCCATTTCTCCAGTCACTGAGTCAATCTATCTCATCCTGGGTCTTTCTTTTCTGTGCTGTCCCTCCACCCTTTCAAGCACTATGTTCCTCTCCAAAGACTGATCCCTCTTGGTCATTTGCCCAAAGTATGTGAGACAGAGCCTTAATTAAAATTCTTGCCTTCAGGGAGCAGCCCAGTTTCACTCTGTCCAGAACAGACATGTTTTTTCCTCCTGGAAGTCCACTGTATGTTCAACATTCTTCTCCAGAAGCATAACTCAAAGGCATCAATCCTTCTTCTATCTGCTTAGTCATTGTCTAGCTCTCTGACACATAGTAAGTAATTGTGAAGACCATGACATGAGAAATGTGCATCTTAGTATCTAGACTGACATTGTGTCTCTTTATTACTCTTGAACGATCTCTGACAGAACACTTTCCCAATGAAATTAATCTTTTGATTTTCTGACTGTTTGTGCCAAGAGTGTTGACAATCTGCTTAACGCAGGTAGTTGATGACTCTTCCTTCAATCCTGATGACATCTTTTTCTTCATAAAGTCCACTCTCCCAAATGATCTGTTCTGTATGTAGATTGAAATAGTTATAGAGAAAGATCACATCCCTGACACACTCCTTTCTTTATTAAAAATTTTATTTGTTTTGTTTTCATTCACATTGTGTTTCTAATGATCATTTCCATATATTTTGTCTTAAAATCACTATTGATAATATCCACTATTACCCTATCATTCCAGATCTCCACTGGATCATTCCTAATTTCTTCACTCCTTCCCTACACTCACCAAACTACAAACCCAAGATTTCTTTCCTTCCCATTCTCAATCTCCCCTGCCCCTTCCGCTCTTCTCTTTGGCTGTCTGTGCACAACTTACAAATTATCCTTCTGTTTTTACAGTTATGGCCTCACACAATATTTGTCCTGATACTTTTCTTTCTTGATTTTGAACCATGCAGTGTTTCCTTATTCTGTTTGGCAGCTGCTTCCTGGTCCAAGTATAGGTTTCACATGAGCACAGTTAAGTGCCCTGAGGTTCTCGTTTATCTCAATGTTAGCCACAGTTTGTTGTGAGACACACAGTCAAATGCCTTTGCATAGTCAATAAAACACAAATAAACTTTCTTCTAGTTCTCTCTACTTTCAGCCATGATCCATCTGGCATTGGCAATAGTTTTCATAGTACTGTGGCATCTTCTAAGTGCAGCTTGTGTTTATGGTTGCTCTCTGTTAATGTACTATTTCAGTAATTTTTTTTGTAATATTTAGCAAGATTTTGCTTATGTGTGATATTAGTGATGTTGGTTAATTTTTACACTGTGCTGGATCACCATTTTTGAGAATAGGAGTAAATATGAATGTCTTCCAGTCAGTCAGGTAGTTGTCTTCCAGATTTCTTGGCCCAAACTGGCGAGCACATCCAGGACAATATCTATTTGTTGACATATGTCAGTTGGAAATTCATTAATTCCGATACCTCATTTTTTGTCAATTCCTATAGCACAGTTTGAATGTTTGAATTTTCTCCTTCATCATCACTGCTTTTTTATCATATGCTATCTCAAGAAATTCTTCGGTGTCTGTCAATTCTTTTTGGTATTTTAACTCTGTGTTCTTTCCATGTTTGATACTTCCTTGATCATTCAATATTCTGCCCAATATTCAATAGTGAGCATTTTTAAATACTTCAGCTCGAGGCTTGAGTTTATTCCTCAAGTCCTTCAGCTTAAGAAATGTCAAATGACTTACTCTTAATTTTCTAACTCTAGCTCTTTGTACATTTGTTATAATATTTTGCTTTGTCTTTCTTAGTGCCCTTTGAAATCTTCTTCAGCTACTTAACTTTCTGATTTCTTCCTTTGCTTTGGTTTCTCAGTGTTTGGGTGCAATATTCAAAGTCTCTTCTGACATTCATCTCAGTCTTCGATTATTCTCCTCTGTTTTAGTATGACCTTTATGTATTCTTCATGGATGATAATCTTGTTATCCTCCCACAGCTCATGTGATCTTTGCTCTTTAGTGTTCAAGGCTTCAAACTTGTTTTTGAGATGGCTTTTAATTGCAGGTGAGATAGACTCAAGATCATATTTTGGTTCCTGGAGATTTTTTTAAATTTTCTTCACCTTCAGTTTGAACTTGCATATGGAGAGTTGATGGTCTCTTCCAAGGTCAACAGCTACCCTAGTGTTCACAACTGATAGTGTTTTCCCCCAATATTCTTTCACAGATGTAATCAATCTCATTCCTGTGTATTAATTCTATCAGGTGAGGTCCATGTGTATAATTGCCATTTTTGATGAAGAATTTTTTGTGTATAATTCTTCCCACCTTTTTTTAAGAATATGATTTTAACAAAAGCTTGCAAGAAATATTGGGTTTTTATTCACCCACTGTTGTACATTTTCCTCTCTTCTTCTCATTCCCCTTCCCGAGTCCACCTTGCAATGCACATTTTATCCTAGATTGTTGTCATACATATAATGCATAATCATATATGTCTTTCAAACAGTTTTTCCCTTCATCTGCTCCAATGAAATATTCATTATCTATTCTTTTCCTATTCTCCACACACATCCTCTGCCCTATGCCAGACCTATATAGTAACAACAGTGTTACAGAGTCATGGTCCTTTTGTGACTTAGATATTTCATTCAGCATAATATTTTCCAGGCCCACCCATGCAGTATAATGTTTTACAAGTTGATTGTTTCTCAATTTTGCCTAATATTCCATTGTGTAAATGTAACAGTTTTTCTGTTCATTCATTTGTTGATGTGTTTTTTGTATAAAAACTATATGCATTGAATAAGTCATTGACTGTACAAAATTCTATCATTTTATCTACAATCTCATTCCTGTCATCAAAGTCCATATTTTCTTACTACTGATGAACGTTGGTTGCATGTTCAATTGATTTCAGACTGCAAAATTGGTAGAAATATTCAACTGGAATAACCTAAATCTCTGTAAACTTTCATTAAAATTAATTTTAAAAAAGAAATATTCAATTTCCTCTTCTCTGACTCTAGGTGTTTTTATTTGCATATATTTGAATGATAGTTGCATTGATAAGTTTTCTTTGTATGCATCTGAATAGTATCCTGTTACTCACAACATTGTGTTTCATGATGCATATAGAAATGGACATTTTTTTACTATAAATGTGACCCCATTTTTCATTCCTGGAATAGTAGATCATATGATTGATTCAAAATGGCCCATGCCAATCCACCTTAGCTCACTAATGCTTAGTATTTCAATATTCATATGCTCCATTTATTTTTTAACAATGTTCCATTTTCCTACATTCATACATCTTAAATTCTGAATTCCAATTGTTAATGTCTGTTTGTAACTGTTCCACTTCATATGAGTGTTCAGCCTTCAGTGCTTTATGTACTTACTGCCCTAAATGTGCTCTATTGTTCATACAGGGTTTTCCAAGACCTGTTAATTCAGGGTGAATGGCCAATCCTACTTCCTAGTCTGTCTTAATTTGGAAGCTCATCTTTAATACAATATCTAACAGACAAGCCTTTTACCCAAAAGAACTAATGAAATACACAGTCTCCAAAGATAAATTCAATTGTCCATGTCTTGCTTACCCAGCCAGCAGGCATCCCCACCCAATTCCTCCCACCTCCAGCAAGTGTTTACTAAAGGAGATCTGAATTAACATCCTGATGTGGTGGCTCAGGCCTCAAGGTACTCTTGTCCCTTCTTTATATCTCTGCTTCCCAGAGCTCTGAGCCTTCTGGTGCGCTGCTGCCCATGGCTTCTGATCTGTCTACCTACATGATCCTAGGCCGGGCTAGTGGCTGGACCCCAGTGTGCCCACACTCCTCCTCCCATGCCAGCGTTTCATCTCCTTCTTGTGCAGGCATCTTGAAAGGAATGGGTAAGTCTAGTTTAAACTAAGATTCATCTGCTGTCAGTAATGATCTAAATCATCTTCTAAATTCAGTCTAATTTTTCACGATTAACATTACCAAATGTTCTAACAAAAATTAATATCCTTTGTTGGATTCCAAGCTAATAATAATTATATTTATGTAAACATTTAATAAAAAGCCCCAGTACATGGCAATTTATTGCATGGAGAAGCAAAACATTCCCCAGTTGTCTATCACTGCCCCAGGGTGGGCTATCAGTGAGAACCATTGTAATCCATAGGCAAAGCTGCAACATCAACTTGATTTTTGTTTCATCTGAACCCTGCATCTGGATTACCAGTATTTAATCTCTAGCTTTCCGGATTTGACCCAAAAATTTGCGAGCTTATCAGTAATTTTTTTTAATTCACTAGTCTTAGAAAATTCAAACCTCAAGTTGCTATAATCAAGGATGCTTTAAGCAGAATATTAAATGATCCAGGGAGTATTAAAAAAGATGGAAAGAATATACTGAGTCACTGTATCAAAAGGAATTGGCAGACACAGAAGAATAAAGAAGCTACATATGAGCAAGAGCCTATGGTGATGAAGGAAGAAGTTCAGGCTGCTTTGAAGGAAATAGCAAAAAATAAGGCCCCAGGAATAGATGTTATACCAATTGACATTTTCAGCTAACAGATGCTGCCCTGGATGTGCTCACCAAGTTGTGCCAAGAAATCTGGAGAACAACCACTTGGCCAACTGACTGGAAGAGATCTAT
>NW_006399808.1:15965383-15971735 GCF_000299155.1 Elephantulus edwardii | reverse complement strand
ACAGAGCAGAGTTTAGGGCTGTTGTACATAGGATCACTCAGAGTTACAAGCGACTCGAAGGCACATAACAACAACAACAACAGTCTTAGAAATCAGTAATTTGCTTTCTGACCCTCTTTTCTTGATTTTGTCAGCCATTGTGGTTACCTATTTCAGAAGAAACCTCTGACCCTTATTTCTGACCTGCAAATTTATTTATAGCTTGCCACATCTACAATAGTGTGAATTGTTCATATGAGATAAATCTTTTTCCCTTACTCTCTCTAAGATATAAAGCCTTGAGTTCCAAAGGAGGGTTGTTAGGTGTCATCAGGTTGTTTATGACCCTCAGTGGCCCTGTGAGCAAAAGGTCTGAACTGTGTCCTATCCTGTGCCATTATCACACTTACTGATATACACGAGCCCATTGAGGCAATCATTGTGTCAATACATTTGATTAAGAGTCTTCCTCTCCTTATCTTACCCTCCACTTTTCCAAGCAAGATGTCCTTCTCCAAGGAACAGTCTCTTCTATCAACATGCCTAAAATATGGGAGGCAAAGCTTTATCATCTTGGCTTCCAAAAAGCACCCTGATTGTACTTTCTCCAAGATCTATCCATTTAGCAGTCCATGGAATATCCAGTATTTTTCTCCAACAATTCAGACCTCAGAGGCATCAATTCTTCTTCTTTCAACCTTATTCTTTTCCCAGCTCTTACATGTATAGCAAATGATCAGAAATATAATAGTCTGAATCAGATACACTTGAGCCTTTAACCTAACATCAATGCCACTCAACAATTTGGAGAGGTCCCTGATTGAGTACTTTCCAAGTGCATTTTATCTGCTGATTTCCTGACTCCTGGTACCAAGCATGTTGATTATGGATACAAGGAAGACGTTGTTAACAGTATCTTTTCTCCATCTATCATGATATTGCCTATTGGTCAAGTGGCACGAAATTTTGTTCTCTTGAGGTTGCAATGCAATCCATATTAAAGGCTGTATTCTTTGATCTTCTGCATTAAGAACCCCAAGTCCTCACTTTCAGCAAGTAATGTTGTACCATCTACATAACACAGGTTATTGCTGAATCTACTTCTGATCCATGGAGGGTTGCTGTAGGTTATAATCCACTCATTGGTTATAAGTTCGAGTTTTCATTTTTTGCATCAGTAACTGAAAAACATGGACTTGGTAACAGAAATATGACTAGAGATAAAAGGAGAATTTTTATAATCAATCATCCATCACTGTAAATACCCTTTATAAAAAGCAAAAACAGTCACAATGGTGACTATACACATGGACCTCACTTGATGGTCTGCACAGGAATAAGATTGATTACATCTGTGGAAATAATCACTGGAGAAGTTAAATACCAGCTTTGAAAACTAGTCCAGGTATTGATTATGGATCAAACCATCAACTGTCCATTGTTGTTGTTGTTGTTAATTGCCTTCAAGTTGAGCATGATTCATAACTACCCTATTAACAAAAGGTCTGAAGCCCCTTTAAAATTATTGACATTTATCAAAGTTCATAGAGTTTCTGGAGGCATGTTATTTAGGAAGTGGATGCCACTTCTGCTTCCAAATATGCAAGCTCAAACTGAAACTATAGAAAGCGAAAGCAAACCCACAGGAACCAAAAGTTGACTTTGAGCCTGAATTAAAATAGTTGAGGACGCTATTGTCAGAATAATCTGGACACATAATTTAAAAAAAAAAAGATGGTAGGAGTACACAGAGTCACTGTACCAAAAAGAATTGGCTTATACAGAGGAATTTAATGAAATAATGGATGATTAAGACACAATGGTGATGAAGAAGGAAATTCAAGCTGCTCTGAAGGAATTGGAAAGAAACAAGAAATTGATGGAATATCAATTGATATCTTTCAACAAACTTTCAATCCTGGACATGCTCACCAGATTGTGCCAGGAAATCTGAAGGACAACTACCAGCCCAACTGACTGGAAGAAATTTAAATTTGTTCCCCCTCCAAACGAAAATGATCAGATAGAGTGTGGAAATTATCATTGTAACTAATATAACAAACAAAAAAATCTTGTTGAAAATTATTCAATACCAGCTACAACAGTATATTGACAAAAAACTACCAGAAATACAAGCCGTATTTAGAAGAGGCCACAGAATTTGGGATATTATCACCAATGTCAGATGACTCTTGCCTGAAAATAGAGAGGAACAGAGGAAGACTATTCATGTTTAATTGGCTATTCAGACAGAGGCACATAGTCAACTATGTGGATCACAGCAATTGTACCTAACATTGAAAAGAATAGGATTCTCAGAACCCTTCATTGTGCTCATGTGAAATCTATACTTGGACTAGGAAGCAATCATCAAAACAGAACAAGGAAACATTCTGTGGCTCAAAATTAGGAAAGGAGTGTGTCAGAGATGTGTTCTGTCTGCATATATTTTCAGTCTATAAGTGGAACAGATCATTCCTCAACTTGGGCTTTATGAGGTGGAAGGTGGCATCAGGAGTAGAGCTAGACTCCAACAACCTATGATAGATATGCAGATGGCACAATTTTGCTTTCAGAAACTGAGGACAACTTGAAGCATTTGTTGCAGAAATATTTAGGCTCAATATAAAAAAAATAGACTCTCTTCTCTTGACCAATTGGTAGCCCCATTATAGATGGAGAAGAGACTGAAAATGTAACAATTTCAGTTTTTTCAGCTCCACAATCAATACTCTTGGTACCAGCCATCACGAAATCAAAAGACCAATTGTATTAGGGAAATATGTTGTCAGGAACCTCTCCAGAGTGCTAAAAAGCAGCAAAGTCAATCTAGAGACTTCACAATTACTAGCTATTTTTGGGACAGCTGAACAATAATTAAGGATGACAAAAGAAGAATCAATGCTTTTGAATTGTGGTGATGGAAAAGAATATTGAACATACCATGGAATGCCAAGATAGCAAACAAGTCTGTCCTGGAGAGTGTGAAGCTATGTTGCTCCTTGTAGGTAAGAATTTTGAAGTTCAAAGTTAAGAATACTCTCTAGATCATTATTGTCCCCTGGAAATCCCTTTCTGAGAAATTGACCCAAATTCTTTAGCCCACCCTGCATACTTTCCTAGGATGATTTCTGACACATATTCTCACAACTAAACCTCTTGTTGAGTACATTTGGACTCACGGTGAGTGATCTTGTAGAGAATAGTAGAACATTCTCATAGGGTTTACATGATTCTAATGTTTATAGAAGCGGATTACTACATCTGCAATAGCTCATGAGTTCAAACCAATATGTTTTAGTCAGTAGCTGGGTGCTTAACAATTCAGAGGCTGTGAATTACATGAGATATTTTCTGTATTTCTCCTAAGGAGCAATTGGTGGGTTGAAGCCCTCCACATTTGGGTTGGCAGCACAACTCCCTTCCCACTTAATAGATGTCAGACAGTTCTGACATCTATTAAGTACTTATGAAATAATTACAAAGTGAGTGAGAGAACGAAGGAGAAAATGTAGGGAAGAAAGAAGGAATAACTAAGTGTTAGTATTTGAGAAAATGGTGAAAAGGTGTCTATATATCCTTTCTCCATACCTATCCAATCTACATGCTGAGCATATGATCTGAGAAGCTGGAGTCTATGAAGAAGAATGCAGTGTCAGGAATGAAAGAAGACTCATCAATAATCTTCGGTATGCAGATAACACAACATTACTTGCTGAAAATGAGGAGGAATTGAAACACGTGCTGCAGAATTTCAAACTTCAGTCTTCAACATATATTGTACCTCAATGAAAAAATAACAAAATTTCTCACCCCTGGACCAATATGTGAAATCACGATAGATGGAGAAAAGATCTAAACTGCCAACGACTTTGTCTTACTTGGATCCACATTCAATACTGTTGGTTTTAGCAGTCAGGAAATCAGAAAAGATACATATTACACTGGAAAAGTCTGTAGTCAGGGACCTCTCCTAATTACTGAGTACTAATGATGTTTCATTGTGCTTCGTTGACTATGCAAAGGATTTTGACTGTGTGGATCACAAGAAACTATGAGTGACTCTTAAAGACTAGGAATCCCAGAACATTTGATTGTGCTTATGCGAAACCTATACTTGAACCAAGAGACAGCCGTCAGAACAGAGGAAGGAGACACTGCATGGTTTAAAATCGGGAAGCGTGTCTGCCAGGGATGTATTTTGTCTCCATACCTTTTCAATCTGTATGCAGAAAAGATCGTCTGGGAAGCTGGGATGTATAAGGAGGAATGTGGCATCAGGATTAGAGGAAGATTTATCAACAACCTGTGTTATGCAAATGACACAACCCTGCTTCCTGAAACTAAGAAGGACTTCAAACACTTGCTACAGAAGGTCAAGGACTGTAGCTATCAATATGGATTGAAGCTCAACATCAAGAAAACAAAGATTCTCACCACTGGGCCAATTGGCAGCATCATAATGGATGGTGAAGAGATTGAGATTGCTAACATTTTTGGTATACTTGACTCCACAATCAATACTCTTGGTACCGGCAGCCAGGAAAACAAGAGATGAATTGCATTGGGAAAGTCAGCTGTCAGGGACCTCTCCAGAGTACTGAAGAGCAATGACATAAAGCTGGAGACTAAGGTGCATCTGATCCAGGCCATAGTCTTTGCAATTGCATGCTGTAAGCCAGAGAAATGGACAATGACAAGGATGATAGAAAGAGGATTTGATGCCTTTGAGCTGTGTTGCTGGAGAAGGGTATTGACTATGCCATGGAATACTAGGAGAACTAACAGGTTTGACCTTGAGAGGGTGAAACCAGGCTGCTTCTAGGAGGCAAGGACTCTGAAATTTCTTCTGAAATACTTTGGGCATGTTGCAAGAAGGGACCAGTCTTTGGAGAGGGAAATCATGTTTGGGAGAGGGGAGGGACAGCGCAACAGAGGAAGACCCTGGATGAGATGGATCAATTTGGTGATTAGGGTAAATGGGAGTAGGTATGTCAGAGACAGTGAGGTTGGCACAGGATAGAGCAGGGTTTAGGGCTCTTGTACACAGGGTCACTGTGAGTCGCAAGTGAATCAATGGCACATAACAACAACAGCAATAACAACAATAGCAATGATGTTTGTTTGAGGACTAAGGTGCACCTAATTCAGATCATGGTCTTTTCAATCACTTGCTGTTTTTCTGAAGCCTAGACAATAAATAAGGATGACAAAAAAAAGAATTGATGCCTTTGACTGTGGTGTTGGAAAAGAATGTTAAATACACCATGGAGAGGCAAAACAACAAAGCTAAGTCTTAGAGAAGGTGCGACCACATTGCTCCTTGGAGGCAAGGATGATGAAGCCTCCTGTCACATACTCCATGGAGAAGGACATCATGCTTGGAAATGTGAGAGGATATAAGACCCTCAATGAGGCTGATTGACACAGTGCTTGCAACAATGGGCTCGAGCGTGTCAGAAATTGTGAAGTCAGCACAGCATAGGAAAGGATTCAGATCTGTTGTTCATAAGATTCAGGTTTGTTATTTATAAGATTCAGATCTGTTGTTCATGAGTCTTCATGATATATTCAACCAAGCAGGCATAGCGAATATAGGAGCAGCATTAAAGAGTGAAAAGTTTGAAGATATATATACTGCTTCTTGTATTGTTTTATCCTAGCTAAAGTACAATGTCATCAGTCTAGAGACTAAGGTGTGCCTAATTGAGGCCATGGTCTTTGCAATTCCTTGTTATGCATTAGAAAGATGGACAATGACAAAGGATGACAGAAGAAGAATTGATGACTTCGAGTTGTGTTGCTGGAGAAGAGCCTTGAACATACCATGGATTGCGAAGAAAACAAATAAATCTATCTTTGCGAAGGTGAAACCAAATCTCTTCTTGGAGGATAGGATTTTGAAGATCCATCTCACATGCTTTGGGCATGTGGCCAACAAAGAACAGTCTTAAGAGAAGGACATCATGCTCAGAAGGGTAGAGGGACAGTGCAGGAAAGCAAAACCCTGGATGAAACAGATTGATACAGTAACTGGGGCAAGGGGGGGGCTGGTGTGTCGGAATTAGTGAGACTGGCTCAGAACAGGACAGGGTTCAGAGCTGCTATGGGCCACAAGCAACTCTATGGCCATAACAACAACAACAACAATTCTGAATTAATAAAATTGAAAAGTTAGTGAAATTTGGCTATTAAAATTATTTTTAAATAAGAATAACATGGGACATAAAGTTGGAAAATCAAAAGGACCAAAATCACTTAGCATTTCTTAAGCTGCAGGAATTAAAGAACATATTCATGTGTTGAGTTGCAGTATTTAAGGATATTATGGAGAGACTATTGAATGATCTAGAAGCATTAAAATAAGATGGAA
>NW_006399808.1:15957915-15963442 GCF_000299155.1 Elephantulus edwardii | reverse complement strand
AGAGAAGTGGTGAATATACCATAGACTGCTAGGAGAACAAACAGGTTTGTCCTGGAGAGGGTGAAGCCAGAGTGTTCCCTGGAGTCAAGGATTCTGAAGCTTCGTCTGACATATTTTAGGCATGTTGCAAGGAGGGCCTGGTCCTTGGAAAGGGACATCATGTTTGGCAGAGTGGAGGGGAAGCGAAGGAGAGGAAGACCTTTGCTGAGATGGATCGATTCTGTGACTGGAGCGGTAGGAATAATTGCGTTTGAGATGGCTAAGTTGGCACAGGATAGAACAGCACTTAGAGCTCTTGTACATAGGGTCGCTATGAGTCGCAAGTGACTTGATGGCACATAACAACAACAACAAATTTAAATTGTGATTTACTGTAAATTTAGATCACTGAAAGTTGTTACTCTGTAAGAACAACACAGTTATAACTTAAGCTATCCTAACCAAACATTAACAGTCCTTCACATTTTGTTAATAAGAGTCTCAGAAGTTATCGCCGATACTCTGGAGTCCTGTACACATCATTCTCATAAGCTGAACTGTGGCTCCCAAAACCTTAAGTGAAGTTTTTCATGTGCAGCCTAAATACAACTTTGAAACTGTAGTTTATTGTGAAAGAGAGATTGAGAAGAAGATAATGTTTCTATGGTGAAAACAATCCTGTAGAGAAACAACTGCATGTTGTCGGAGTCACCTTGTTGAAATTACTATATAGGTTAAAGAAATTAACTTTAACCTCCAGCTTGGGACAGAGCAGAGGATACTAGCCTAGGAAACAGAGAGACGGCAGGGTCACTAAGTGATCTGGGGAAAGTCATTTTATCTCTTTGAACTTCATTTTTCTTATCTGATAACTTATTTTTAGATAATAAAATGGATTTTTTTGTGAAGATCAAATGAGATAATCACCCTTAAGATGTCTTTTGAACTGTAAAATATAACATAATGTGTAATTATTATTTATATTCTTCAGTTTATTTTCAGCAAGAAGCTTAGTTTTAAAAGTTCATTTAATTAAATTAGAAATATTTCTTAAGGGAGAACCAAAGAAGACACTTGATAAGCATTTTATAAATTGAAATTTGGCTGAAATATTGCATCAACACAAAGATGCTTAAAAGATATAATGCAGTCACTGTATTTATAATTTTTATTTTTGTAGAATGGAGCAAAAATGAGAACTCTTAATATCTGAGTTATTAAAAAGATTATTAAGTAAAAGACTGGAGTATCAATTTTGGTAAGACATTATACCTAGATGCTTCAGAATTCATAATATCCCAGTCCAATTTTTTTAGTTTCTTCCTTTTCTCAACCACTTGTTACCAAGAACCATATAACGTTTATGCAGAAAATTTACTGGCTTCCTTGAGAAAGATGTGTGCTAAATCTTGTGATTGTGAATTTTGGAAAAGTCCTTCTGGGACTAGAAAAAAAAATGTAAGCAGAAAAATAGATAATACCGTTGAAAAAGAACACTTTGGGAAGGAACCAAAAAAGAGGATCTTTCTCTCCCTGTTTATACCATGGCAAATGGTTCATTGTATGTCTATGCCAATTTCAATGGTAACCAATTTAAATTCATAGAGTGTGAATTTCAAACAAAGTTTGGGAGCCTGGTGCCATGTTTTTTAAAGCAGAAGCATTTTGTGGATCAGGGCTATAAACATAGGGAAGTTTTCTGAGACCTTAAGAAGACTCAATATACTGACAGTTAGACAAGATAAATAATTTTCATTTGATGCCTGCATTGTTATCTGTGCATTGAGCCTCTTTGTCTAGTTTGTTTAGACACAAAATGCTTGTTTGTTTGGTATTATTGGCTACTGAAATTTTAATATATACCTGATGTCTTGTATAAAGTGAGCTCTGGTGGCTTAGTGGTAATAAGCTATGCTGCAATCCCAAAGACATAGGGTTTGAGCACACGAGCTGCTCAGTGGGAGAAGGAGATGAAATCTCTCATTCAATTTAATGCCTCCAAAAACTTGCTGGAGTGTCAGCTACGGGTCAGGAAGACTCAGCAGCACACAAAAATAAAAACGGAAGTGAGGTAAACTAAGAGTTAGCAGATTTCTCATATCTTATATGGTACAATTCTACAGATAGGACACAAGAAATGAATTTATTAAACTGCCTTGTATTTTCAAAATCATGTAAAGTGACATTAGTCACTTTATTGTGTAAAAAACAGGGAATTGGTGTATAATGAAGATGTTTGCAGAAGGGAAAAAAACCCCACACAACCCAGAAATGATACAAAATGAAGAGTAGGTAAGGAAAGATACACAAATGCCAAAAAGTTAACCAAATACTACGGGTACTAAACTGTGACTAAAATATCTAGCAGTCAATAAGAAAAATCCAGCTGTACAATTTTAAGTGTGCATAAAATGGGTTAACAAACAACAAAAACACTTGCTCAGAATAGTTGCAATTCTGACCTCATAAGACTGCTGGATGAACATTTATCATTCATTTCTTAGAATAAAAGACTCTGTTATGGAATGCTAGTTATTAAAACAATCTATTCTTTTGTAACTTGTAAATCACCCAATTTACCACATGAAGCTGTGACATTAAGGCAGTAGAATTACAGATATTCCAAATCAGACACTCAGAGTCCTGGCCGTGTTTCTATTTTGGCTTTTAATTTCATCATCATTTATAACAATTGAACACATATTTTGTGTTGTCTTTATAAATATGCATGCTCAAATGCAAAAAAATAAACAAGAATTAATTAACATTCAAAACTTGAAGAAATGTGTGTTTTTGTCATCCAATGAAGCCTCCTAGCTTTTTATAATCTCTTCTAACCTGGCATGATATGCAGTATTTTGCTTTGTTTTGGCATGCTCACTGTCCTTCACCTGAAATCTCCCCCAACTCTGTCTGATATTCCATGTATTCATTTATATAGCTTTGCAATGAAAGACTGCTTGACATCTGTTTTGAATCAGATTTTCCTTAATTCTTATGTATGCCCTCTTGTTCCATCATCTGCATTAAAATTCAAAAGCAGACATGTTCCATTCCACGCCGGATTTCATTTTTTTGTACTGCAGATCTATAAAATCTATCCATGCTACCCGGTTTTGCAGGTCTTCTCTCTACTCATTTGTCTTAGCATTTCATTCGCTCACCTTTGACTTGAAATCAGGCATCATTTTGGGTCCTTCTTTTGGCATGTCAACAGCTAAAGCAACTTTCCATCAAAGCAAACTAATCAAGTTAGCAAACCAAGAGAGATCTGTCTATTCTCACTTCTCAGATTTGCAACACCTTTTCATAGTTTTTTATGCTTTTCCTTATTGTTGTATAGCTTTGAAAAATCATTCCCCTACCCAACGAAGCCATCTGGACATTTTGAAAACATGTCTAGTTGTATGTATATTTGCTTTATAAAATGGCAAATTTCAACCCTTCTGCTCTTGTTCATTCTTACAGGATTTGTGAAATTCTTACTTTGAATGGAGTCATTCTTTCCCAGAAAGGTAAACCTTTGGAAATTTTGTTAGAAACATCTGTGTGACATCGCTTCTATCCTGGAAAGCAGCTTTCTTCAATCTCTGCCTGCCCACGGCCTTGCTGAGGGATTTGGTCTAATTAAGAAGGACAGAAACCTGCTTTGAATTGCCAAATGGTGCTGCTCTGAATTCTCCAGTCTACTTACAAAAACTCTGGAGTTTTGCAGCAGCATATCATGGAGGGATAAAAGATAAAGGTTTATATAATTAGTGAACATGCTACTATCAGGATAAGGAGGTTTTGAGAAAGTGATTTAATAAATGAACTTCTGATTTCTGTACTTTATTAAGGCCAATAGATTATTACAAGTAATGGAACGATACCTGACAAACAACTATCATTTTAGCTGATAATACACTTTTATGTCTACCTTGTATTATAGAAAAGAGAGCTGGTGGCCTAGTGCTAAGTAGGTGCATTGTCAACCCAATGGTACATGGGGAGTCCTGGTGGTCCAGTGGTCCAGGGCTCAACTGTTAATTGGTCACTTCAAAAGAGAAAATGAGAGAAATCTGCTTCCAGAAAAATTTGGAAACTCCGTGGAGCAGGTCTGCTCTGTCCTTTATGGCTTCAATGAGTTAAATAAGAATGGATAGTAATGGTTAAAAAGATGTTTGATGATACATTGTTCTTTCTTTTGAACTCACCTTCTTTAATAAGAACAATTGAATTGTTCTTATTATTTAATATTGAACAATTGAAATTATTTGATTGCTTTAAGATTGATTTTTACAAAGTACAGTGTAGAGAAGCTATTGTTTTTCAAGTTCTGTAGTTTCAAACATGCTTTGTGGAGGAGGTTTACCAAATGTTTTGCTATATATTTGCTCTTTTCTCCATTTATTTTTAGGCATCTAAAATTCATTTATGTTTTTAAAACTGTGATTTATAACTCTTGGATGTAATTCTGTTTTAAACGAGCAGACCCATATTTCAAATATTTAGTTTTGTTTTTTTCACATTGTCTCTAGCTATTGTAGTTATCCAGTGACAATTTTGTGTTCTTGATTCATAGGCAGTTAATGAAATTAAAAGTATTATTGGGATTGCTCCCTTGCTGGATTATAAACTATAGCTTTTAGAGATGTTATTGTTGGCATCTGCCTTTGAGTTGGAACTGATGCAAAGTTGAACCCCAAGTGGATTTTCAGAGGCAGTTATTCACATAAGGGTGATTGTCCATCTTTCTTCTGTGGAGTAGATGCCTCTAAGAATTGCATTTTTCCCAAGGTAGGTTTGTTTCTTCTTTTGATAGTCAATGAGATATTCAATACCATATTTCAACACTACTATTAAAATGCATTGATTCTTATTCAGTCTTCTTTTGATATGCCCTATTGTTAAACTTTCAGATTCATACAAAGCAACCAACAGTACTATGACTTAGACCCAGGCATACCTTAGTCTTTAAACTTACATCCTTGCTCATTAATACTTGAAAGATACCCTTGAAAACATATTTTTATCAATGAAGAATTTCTTTTGATTTCTTAGCTGCTGCTACAATGGGTGTTGATTTTAGATCCAAGTAGAATGAAACCTGTGATAATGTTAATGCTTTCTCCACGTATCGTGGCATTGCCATAACTCATCTGTCAGTATGATAGCAGGCATGTTGCTGTGATACTGACAGCTATGCTTCCATAATTTCAAATATTAGTAGGGCTACCTGTGGCGAATAGGTTTCATTAGTGCTTCAACCATAAGAAGGACTAAGCATTAGAATTGGCCATTCAAGTATGAAATAGTGTGGCTTCAAAAACCCTACCAATAACAGAAGAAAATTTTAGTATTAACAGTGATTTCTTATTTTGGATACTGTTATTTAAAAAAAATTCTTGTGTAAAAAGAAATAATTAACTTAATGGTATCTTATTTGAGGTATGTTTATGTAATGATAATGGCTTTTGTTATTGTGATTTGCTATCAAGTTAGTTATAACTCATAACAACCTTATGAACCTTGCCCTATCCTGCACCATCATGACAATCTGCACCAT
>NW_006399808.1:15950242-15957815 GCF_000299155.1 Elephantulus edwardii | reverse complement strand
CACATGAGTTGTAGGTGACTTGACAACATATAACAACAATAGGAATAAACATTGTTGATGATCAGACAGTCACTTTCCTTGCAATAATATACAGATAATATTTGCTTCTTTGTAATATTGTAATAATGAGATAGATTGATTCAGCGACTGAGGTAATGGAAATAGATATGTCAGAAAAAATAAGTTTGGATCAGGATAGAGAAGGATTCAGAGCTTTTGTACATAATGTCGGTATGAGCCACAAGTAAATCAACAGTGCCAACAATAACAATCTCTGTTTGTTATGAACTACTGTGGAAGCAACAGAAATTCTTCTTTAGATCTGTAGTTGTTGTTGTAGGTGCCATTGAGTTGAGTATGAGTCAGCATGTCTATGAAGAACAGCTCTGAACCCTGCTCTATCCTGTGCCATCCTCATCATCTCTGATACACTTTAGCCCATTTCTGCAGTCACTGTGTCAATCCATCTTATTTGGGGTCTTCCTCTCTTTCACTGACCTTTTGTCTTCTTGAGGTTGAGATGTAATTCATATTGAAGGCTTTAGTCTTTGACGATCTGCAGCAAGCATTGTAAGTACTCTTCTCTTACAATAAGCAAAGTTGTGTGATCTGCATAACGCAGGTTGTTAATATGTCCTCCTCTAATCCTGATGTCACATTATTTTTCATGGATTCTAGTTTATTAGATTATTTGATTAGCATGTATACTGAATAGGTATGGAGAAAGGATACAGTCCTGATGCACATCATCTTGATTTTACACCATGCAGTGTCCTGTTGCTTTGTTCAGACAATAGCTTATTGGTCTAGGTATAGGTGTTATACGAGTATAGTTATATGTTTTGAGATTCCTATTTTTCTCAATGTTAACTTCATTTTGTTATGATCCACACAGTCAAATGCCTTTGCATAGACAATAAAACATACAAATAGATATTCTTCTGTTATTTTTTACTTTCAGCCAGGATTCCTCTGAGATGAACAATGATATCTCTAGTGGAATCTCTAGTGGAATCTTCTAAACCCAACTTAAGTTTCTGAAAACTCTCTGCCAGTGTACAGTTTCAGCCATTTTTGGATGGTCTTCATCAATAAATTGCTTGTATGCGATATTAACAATATTGTTCAATGATCTTCACTTTTTGTTGGATCACCTTTCTTGGAAATGGGAATAAATATGGATTATTTTTTTCTTTCCCCAATCAGCTGGCCACAAAAGTGCTTTCCAGATTCTATGGCACAGGCTAGTGAGCATACCCAGTGCTAGATTTGTTATTTGAAACATGTCAATTGTTATCTCATTGATTCCTGGACCTTAATTTTTCTTTTTCTTTTTTTTAATTAATTGAGATTTTGATGAAAGTTTATAAATAACTTGGATTTCCATTTATTCATTGCTGCACATTTTCCTCTCTGTCCTTACCCCCAATCCCCCAGTTTGCTTTTTTTCTTTTGAAAATAAATTATTTTATTGTTATGAAGACACCCCCGTCAGTCCATTTTACTATGCATTTTTTATTCTGGACTCTTGTCATAGCAATAATTTTTCTAATGTCTTCAATGCAGCTTGAACTTCTTCTTTCAATACCATTGATGACATATTTTAGTGTTGACAAGTTATTTTTGGTATAGGGACTCTGTATCTTAAAAATCTATCCTGAAGTCAAATGTTGTGAGCAATAGGATACCCTCCACACTTGTTAAGAGGTGTTAACGGAACATTTACTAACCTGTTAACAAAACTATTATTCAAATATACTTAGCAACAGCTAAAGCCAAAACAGAGGAAATTTAGGATTTCTACTCATGCCTAGTAACAAAACTTGCATTCTGAAATTAACAGAACATGCAGTCAAGATTCATAATTATGTAAAAACCTGTAGTAGAAAGACTTTATTTGTGAAGTGTTAAATTGTAAATATGAATTCTGATTCCTTGCTGGTGAGAAACTATGCTGAAATCCCTAAGACATGAGGTTCAAATTCACCAGGTGCTCTGAGGAAGGGTGAACAATTTTCTCCTATTTTATTGACTCACTCTGAAAAACCCATTGGAAGGTCATCTCTGAGGTGGTTCCGACTTGACAGAACACAAGAACAATAAACTGTAAGTGTTTTCAGCTTTGTAGTCCTTTCAGTCTCATTACAACAGTTCAACATGTGCCCTTGTAGCATGAAAGCAATCAGAGACAATATGTAAACAAATGGACGAGGTTGAGCACAAGTGAAACTTTATTTAAAAAAAAATTCTGTAAACCTCATAAGCCCACAGATGACAGCTTGTTAACCCATCTGGAGGAAAAATCTTGGAATAAGATGTTAATTTTTTATGGTAAAGCCAAGCAAACTACCACATTTTTCTTGTTTGGAACAGCTGTATGTTCAAACTGTCATCCTTTATGTTAGCAGTCAATGCTTTAACCTCTGCACTATCACATATCGTTCAAGTTCTGTGTGAAGCTCTATATTTACATTCCTGTTCTTCTTTTTTTAAAAGACAACGAAGATGTGTAGCATATTTTGTGGAAGTAGGGCAACAATAATGTCCAAAGTCTCTGTTCTGCAAAAGCAATTTCACCAAATACATCTTTGGGTTTGCAAACTGAGAGGTAAGGCTGTCAACTTTAAATTTGAAAAGCAACTGATTTAGAGTAATAGTTTCTCTGGAATAATGGTTTCAATATTTACTTAGTATGAGCAAGATATGTTTGAGATAAATTTGGTCTGCTTCCAAAGCAGCTCTAGGGGCTTCTGTGGTATATCTGTGAGTGTTTACAAGGCAAGGGTTGCACATTATTTTTAAACCAAGGAAAGCTTGGTAACTGAATGCTTCCTTATTGAGAGGGCAATGGATTCCACCAAGGAAAAAGAAAAGCACAATATGAAAGGCCTGCCCACTTCAACAGAATGTTAGTAAGTTCCTGCACATGTGGCAAGTATGTATATGGGAAGGGAAGAAGCTGTTTTTCTTCTGTGTGCTTTTTACCATATGTACGTGCTATATTTGCATACCTCAATACTGTGCCATTAGTACTGTAATCCAGCTTTGGAGAAAGTGTGTCAATAAGAAATATTACCCTTAATTTATAGTTTATGTTGCAACATATTTTTAAAAATGTATCCCCTATGATTTATTTTAGGCAGTAAGTTTTAAACTATTTCATTCATTCAAATACTGATGCTTGGCAGCCTGGCAAAGCATTTTCCCAGGATTGTCACACTCTACCATTTGGATTTCATGACAATGTATAATCTAAAACTAGCTGCTTCAAGAAAATGCTTCACATGTCTTTACCAAGAGAACTTCATTGGCAGTTGAAGGTTGTGTGCATGCAGGATTTTTCAAAGCATCGAAGAAAAAAAAAATAAAACAGTGACTTTTAAAATTTTAGAGTCTATAAAAAAGCAAGCTGGTACACATGATTTGGACTTGCCTTTAGAAATTGTGATTGCATAAATCTGAAGAGGTGCCCAGAAATCTACATCTTTTATTCATCACCACAGGTAATTCTGGAGCAGTTGGTCTGCAGACTTCACTTCGAGATATACTGCTCTTAAAGCTTCCTTTTTGTGCTTTATGAGTCTGTAGCAAATAGCTCATTGGGTTAGAAATTGTATTTAACCTTTGGGTTGCCTCCAAAATGTTCTCTGGTGTATGAAAATTTTATGATTTAAATTGTGGACTCCATTCAGCAAGGGTCCTACTGGCTCACACATTCAACAATAATACCATGGAAGCTACAATAAAGAGACAGATGCTTGGCTCCTGCTGTTCATGTGGTAGAAATGTACATATTCAGCAGCAATAACAGACTGTACGAAACCTAATCAGTCAAGTCAGTTTCCAGAAATATAATACATTCCTGAGAAGGAAGAACAATAGTGTGCAAACCATTAAAATCATTACATCAGTCAAGAATTTTAAGAGGAGATATTTTTTATGTTTCTGCCTTTGTTTTATATATAGCCATAATACTTAATCTTATAATTCTCTTCATTGACTACCGAGACAACACTCTACGAAATAACTCAAATGATATTTCCTTGGTTACAAGCTGGAAATCACTAAGCAAATTTTGTAAAACTGGATTATTGATAAACAAATAGCCTTGAGATACATACATTGTTTATACTTGAATTATCATCATGGTTTCTAAAATCTTGTTTGACTCTTTGAATAATTAAATAAATATTTAGAAAATTACAGAACTGAAAGTGTAATCTCAACTTCATTCTTTGCTTTTCTTTCTCCTTTCTTCTTCCTGCCCCTTCTTCCCTTCTTTACTTTTAAAAAATACACATGTTTAAGAAAAACATAACAACATGGTTAAATTCTGTAATAATATCCAACACTGAGGTTCTAGTACTTGAAAACTAGGTCAGGTACTGATTGTGGGACAATCAGCTACTAATATGCAAATTCAAATTAAGTGAAAGAAAATAAAACCAAATCCACAAGAACCAAAGTTTGACTTTGAGTCTATCCTGCCAGAACATAAAGATCATTGCAGAAACAGGTTTGAAACCTTACACTAATAACGAAGACCAGATGAGCTGTGAGAGGATAGCAAGAATATCATATATAAAGAATGCAAAAAATGTTGTTACAAAGACAGAAGAGGAAGAAAAGACCAAGAAAGGTGTCAGATAAGACTCTGAATGTTGCACTAGAGTACCAGAAGGCAAAGCAAAGGGAAGAAATCAACAATTTAAGCAACTTAACAGAAGATTTCAAATCGCAGCATTGGAAGACAGAACAAAGTATTATAATGAAATGTAGACAGCGCTAGAATCAGAATGTTTGACATTTTTTAAGCTGAAGGAGCTGAAGAACAAATTCAAGCATCACTTTGCAATACTTAAGGGTATTGAGGGAAGAATGTTGAATGACCCAGGAAGTATTAAAATAAAATGGAAGGAGTACATAAAGTCACTATACCAAAAAGAACTGTGTGACCCAGAAGAATTTCATGAACTAGCATATGATCCACAGATAGTAGTGATGAAGGAGGAAGCTCAAGCTTCTCTGAAGAAATTGGCAAAAAACAAGGCCCTAGGAATTGATGGTATACCAATTGACATATTTCAGTGAACAGATGCTTCTCTGGATGTGCTCATCTGTTTATGCCAAGAAATCTAGAGGACAACTACCTGGCCAACTGAATAAAAGTGATACATATTTGTTCCCATTCCAATGAAAGGTGACCTGACAGAGTGTGGAAATTCTGTATCACTAGTATCACATGTAAGCAAGATCTTGCTAAAGATTATTAAAAATTACAGTAACATCGACAAATAACTGCCAGATGTGCAAGGTGTGGTTAGAAGAGGCCATGGCTCTAGGATCATCATAGCCAATGTTAGATGGATCTTGGCTGAAAGAAAAGAGTACCTATCTGAGGAATGTCTATCTGTGTTTCATTGACTATGCAAAGGCATTTGATTGTTTCATCACAGTTGGATCACAACAAAATGTGGTTAAGCTTGAAAAGAATGGAAATCCCAGAGCATCTAATTGTGTTCACAGGAAACCTATACTTGAGCCATCAAGTAGTTATCAGAATAGAGCAGGAAAACACTGTGTGGTTCCAGATCAGGAAAGGTGTATGTCAGGTATGCACCCTATCTTTATATCTTTTTGATCTTTGTGTAGAACAGATAATTCTGGAGGCTGGAATTTATGAGGAGGAGTATGACATCACGTTTGGAGGATGACTCATCAACAACTTGCATTATGCAGATGACATAACCTTACTTTTTGGAACTGAGGAGGACATGAGGCATTTGCTGCGGAAGGTCAAGGACTGTAGTTCTCAGTATGGATTGAAGCTCCACATCAAGAAAACAAAGGTTCTCACCACTGGGCCAACTGGCAGTTTTGTAATAGATGAAAAGATTGAGATTGTTAACAACTTAAGTTGTATTTGTTCCACAGATGACACTCTTGACACAAACAGTCAGGAACTCAAAAGATGAATTGCATTGGCAAGATCTTTTGTCAGGGACCTCTGTAGAGAACTGAAGAGCAACAGTGCCAGTCTGGGGATTAAAGTGCACCTTATCCAGGCCATGATCTTCTCAATTACTTGCTATGTGCTAGACAATTGGAAAATAACTAAGAAGACAGATCAGTGCCTTTGAGTTGTGCTTCTGGAGAAGAGTGTTGAACATACCATGGACTGCCATGAGAACAAACAGGTCTGCCCTGGAGAGGGTGAAACCAAACTGTTTCCTGTAAGCCAAGGATTTTGAAGCTCCATCTCACATACTTTGGGCACATAGCCTAGATGGACCAGTCCTTGGACAATGACATTATACTTGGAAGGGTGGAGGTACAGTGCAGAAGAGGAACACCCAGAATAAGATGGATTGATTCAGCAATTGAAGAAATGGGATTAAGTCTGTCAGAGAAATAATGAGATTGGTAAATAATAGGGAAGGGTTCCGTTGCTGTGAATTACAGGAGACTTGATGGCACATAACAAGAATAATTTTTATTTTCAAAATTTAGTGGCAAGAAGGTGCAATTCAATCCCAAAGGAAGGTGGTTCAAGGCAAGCAGCTTCTTCATGAAAGAAGGATGACAATCTCCTCTTGTGCAATTAATTGTCTCTAAAAACCTGCTGGAGGGTCAGGTGTGGGTCAGTTTTGAATCTATGGTACACAACCACAACCATGACTAATACTCTAGTACAACTTTTAAAATGACATCAAAAGATAGGCTTATTTGAAAGAACAGGTAAACACAAGTATTCATATATTTTATACGAGATTATGTAAAATTAAAGCAATTTATTTTGAAATTAAATGATACAAGTTTATTTAGAACACCACTTGAAGTGGGATGTGTATTATATTCCCAAGAAAAAGCCTGATCCCGCTAGCTCACTCTTCTTAACATTGAATTGTTAAGACCCATGAGAATAAGCTGGTCGGGGCACTGGCAAGCTCCATAGTCATAACTTCTATTTGAGTTTTCGTTGCTAAACAATCACAATGGAGATCATAGGTGGCACAAACAATGAAATGTAGCCCAGCAGTTAGAAGGTGGTTGGTCTGTTTCTGGAAAGTCACAGTCATAAATACCCTTTGATATTCACATAGTTATGAATACATGGAATTGTATGAGTTGAATTCAATAAAAAAGCTACTAAAGAAAAAATGGAATAATAGTATAGATCACTGTACTTTCCAAGCTACTGAACAATTTAAGGGGTATTTAATTGTATATTAACCTTCAGTCTATCCCACTCAAATTCCAAAACAATCTCAGGAACATGTTTGAGGCCTTGAGCACCAATGAGCATAGACCAAATGAGCTCTGGGAGGATAACAAGAAAATCGTACATGAAGAATGCAAAAGATCGTTACAAAGGATGAAAGAGAAGAAAAGACCAAGATGGATGTCAGAGGAGACTCTGAATATTGCATTAGAGTGCCGAGAAGCCAAATCTAAAGGGAGAAACCAAGAAATCAAAGAGCTAAACAGAAAATTTCAAAAGGCAGTCCGGGACGATAAAACAAGATACTATAATGAAATGTGCAGAGAGCTGGAGTCAGAAAATCAAAAGGGC
>NW_006399808.1:15927762-15942062 GCF_000299155.1 Elephantulus edwardii | reverse complement strand
AGAGTCATTTTCATTCTCACTACTCTTTAGTTTTTTCTGCATGATGTCTATCCCCAAATACTAATCTTCTCTTGCTAACATGCTCAAAGTATGTGATACTAGGCTTCATCATCCTTACCTATAAAGAGTACCCTTATTGCATTCCCTCAAAGACACATTTGTTTGTTCTTTTGGAAGTCTATGGGATATTCAGTACTCATTTCTAACACTATGATGCAAAAGCATTGATTGTTCTTTAGTTTTCTTTATTCATCATCTAACTTTTAAAGCCCTGTGAAGATGCTGACCTTGACCTGCATAAGATGCACTTTAGTCTTTACACCACCATCCTCGCTCCTTAGCACTTTAAAGAGATCCAGGACAGCAGATTTTCTAAATATAATAATATGTCATTTGAGTTCTTGACTACTGTTACCATGGGTATGGATTGAACACTCAAGTGAAATAAAGTCACTGGCATCTTCAATCATTGTTCTATCTATCAGTATGTTTTCTGTTGGTATTGAGTAAATGGTAAGGATTATTGTTTTCTTGATTTTAAAATTTAAATAATACTGAAAGCTATAATCTGTGAGCTTCTGCATTTAAGTGCTTCATGTTTTCTTCACTTTTTGCAAGTAACATTGTGTCATCTGCATAACGCAGGTTGTAGATGAGTCTTCCAAACCTAACATTACATGTTTATTCAGCTAGTCTACCTTCTTTAGTTGTTTTCTCAGCATGCAGTTTGTAACAGTATGAAGAAATAATAATGCCCTGCCACATGCCTTTCCTGATTTTAAAACTTTCAGCATACCCTTGTTCTGTTCGGACAACTGCTTTTTAGTCTATGTATAGGTTTTGCACAAGCATAATTAAGTGTTGGGTGATTACATTCTTTCAATGTTAATAATAAATTTTTTACTATCTATTTAGTCAAATGCCCTTGCATAATCAATGTAACACACATAATCTTTTTGGTATTCTTTGCTTTCAGTCGAGATACATCTGACGTCTGTAATAATGTCCTTCATTCTACGGTCTCTTTTAAATCCAGCTTAAATATCTGGTAATTTCTTGTGGATGAAAATTCCACCCCCTTTTTTTTAATCCAGGTTTTAATTTTTTACTTAAATATAATATTGGTTATATCATTTTTTCAGTTTCCACACATTCTCTTGGATGACTCTTTTCAAAAAATTAGAACAAATAAGGACTTTTCCCAGTCTATTTGTCTAGTAACTATCTTGTAAATTTCTTGGCAGAGGCTGGTGAGCATGTCTAGGGCTGAACGTTAAAGAACTCAAATTGATATTGCAATAAAATTCCTAGGGACTTATTTTTTGTTACTATCTTCAATGCAGCTTAAATCTCTTCCTTCATTACGTTAGTTCTTGATCATATACTTGTTCCTTAAATGGTTCCATTTTTACCTTTTTATTTCTTTCCTTTTTTGGTACAGTGACTTGTGTTTTCTTTCCATCTTCTTTTAATGTTTCCAGCATCATTCAATATTTTGCTGATAGAATTCTTCAGTATTGCAACTAAAAATTTAAATTTATTCTTGAGTTCTTTCATCTTGTTGTTGTTGTTGTTATTAGATGCTGTTGAGTTAAGCATGACTCATAGCGACCCTAGGAACAAAAGATCTGAACCCTGTTCTATCCTGTGCCTTCCTCATTCTTCCTGACACACAAGAGTTCATCGTAGCAGTCACCATGTCTTTCTCTCCTTTATTGACCCTCCACTCTTCCCAACACCATTTCTCACTTTAGGGAATATCACCTCCTAGTAACATGTCCAAAGTATGTGAAACAAAGCCTCATTATTCTTGCCTCCAAAGAGCAATCTGGCTGCACCATCTCCAAAACATCTGTTCATTCTCTTGGTCATCCATGGGATGTTTGGTTCTCTTCTTCAAAACCACAGCTTACAGGCATCAATTCTTTTTCTGTCATCCTTGTTTGTTGTTCAAGTCTCAGATGCATAGCTAGTAATCAGAAAGACTACTCAAACTGACATCACTACTCCTCAAAAGTTTGTAAACGTCCCGAACTGCAGATTTTCCTAGTGCAATGCATCTTCTTATTTCCAGACTCCTCATACCAAGGGTGTTAACTGTGGATCCAAGCAAGATGAAGTTGTTGGCAGTTTCAATCTCTTCTCCATCTATAATGACACTGCCTATTGGTCCAGTGGTAAGAATCTTTGTTTTCTTGATATTGAGATGCAATCCATACTGAATGTTGCATTCCTTGTTCTTCTGCAACAAGTGCTTCAAGAGCTCTCCACACATCCAGCAAGCAATGTTGTGTCATGTGCATAGTGCAGGTTATTCAAGAGTCTCCCTCCAATTCTGATTCTACACTCTTCATCACAGAGTTCAGCTTCTCAGATAATTTACTCAGCATACAAATTAAATAAGTATGGAGAAAGAATACAGCCCTTCCCTTCCTATTCTAAACCATGTGTGCTTCCCTGCTCCATTCGCACAACAGCCTCCTGATCCAGATTTAGGTTCTGCATGAGAACAATAAGTGCTCTGGGATTCCTGTTCTTCTGAGAAAGGCCAAAAGTATTTTTTTTAAAAAAAAAGGTTAAGAAATTTTCTAACTCCAGATCTTTTCACATTTTGTTGTAATACCTCATGTTGTTTCCTTGACTGGCTTTTTGAAATTTTCTCTTCATCTGTCTTACTTCTTCCTTCCTTTATTTTGTTTTGATTTCTTTTAATTCCAACGCAATTTAAAGAATCTCTGAAGATATGCATTTTGGTCTTTTCTTTCTTCTCTCTCTTTTTTTAATGACCTTTGCTTTCTTCATGGATGATGTCCCTGATGACATCCAACAACTCACGTGAACTTTAGTCATTGAAGTTCAAAGTGTCAAATATTTTCTTGAGATGCTTTTTAGATACATTTGGTATAGATTTAAAGTTATAATTTGTTTATGGGCTTGTTTTAATCTTTTTCACCTTCAATTCAATCTT
This sequence comes from Elephantulus edwardii, assembly GCF_000299155.1. Lineage (NCBI taxonomy): Eukaryota > Metazoa > Chordata > Mammalia > Macroscelidea > Macroscelididae > Elephantulus > Elephantulus edwardii. The sequence goes on along the minus strand of NW_006399808.1, from coordinate 15,939,094 downwards.
GTGCTTGAATAATTGGTGGTCTATTTCACAATATGCCCTCAGTCTTGTTTTGACTGCTGATATTGTTTATATCTATCATCTCTTTCCACAGATGTAGTCAATCTGATTCATTTTAGGTCCACATGTATGGTCACTGTGTATTCCCTTTTAAAAGTATTTTAAAAAAATTGTAACAATGAATGACTGGAAACTCTAAGTCCCTATAAACTTTCATTAAAATTAATTTTTTAAAAAATTATCTTAAATTAATAAATCATTATATAAAATTCTATCATGTGATCTATAGCCACATTGCTATAACCAAATAAATATTTTTCTATTATCATTCCTTCTTTGTTTCCAACTTTTGTATTTCAGACATCAATTATTATTAATAAATCTTGATTGCGTGTTCAATCAATTTCAAACTACAAAGTTGGTAGAAACTCAATTTATTAATCTTTGGCTTGAGTAGTATAATGATGTATATAATTATACATATAACTATATACATATATTTTAATAATAATTATATTAAGAGGTTTTTCATGTACCTGTATGGCTAATTTCCTGTCACTCACAGCATTGTTCTTTAGGCGAGATCTTCAAATGGTCTATTTGACAATGACTGCAACACCATTCCTCTTAAATTTGTCATTCCCAGAATAGTAGATATGTGACTGTCTCATTCAAAATGAATCAGAGTAAAATAATTATCATAGCAATAGGATTTTTTTTCAATTTATCAACTACTTCAGCAAGATGGGTTGTGTCATCTGCATAATGCAGATAGTTGATAGATCTTCCACAAATCCTAATGACACACTTCTCATACAGCCCAACCTTCTGTATAATCTGTTCTGCATATGGGGTGAAAAGGTATGGAGACAGGACACATCTCTGGCGTACATCCTTCCCAGTTTTGAACCATGCAGTGTTTCCTTGCTCTGTTCTGATAACTTCCTCCTGAACCAAGTATAGGTTTCTCATTAGCACAAGCAAGTGTTCTGGGATTCCCATTCTTCTCAGAGTCAGCCACAGATTGTTATGATCCACACAGCCAAACACCTTTGCATAATCAATGAAACACAGAGAGATGTTCCTCTGGTATTCCCTGCTTTCAGCTAAGATCCATGTGACATTAGCTACAATATCCCTAGTCCCATGACCCTACTTGCTGAAATTGAGAAAGACCTACAGCGCTTGCTGAAGAGGGTCAAGGACGGTGGCCTTCAATATGGACTTAGGCTCAATATCAAGAAGACAAAGATTCTCACCACAGGACCAATTGGTAGCATCAGGATGGATGGTGAAGAGATTGGCATTGTTCACAGCTTTTGTTTACTTGGCACCACTGTCAACACTCTTGGCACCAGCAGCCAGGAAATTAAAAGACATATTATGATGGGAAAGTCTGCTATTAGGGACCTCTCCAAAGTGCTGAAGAGCAATGCTGTCACTCTGGAGATTAAGGTACACCTGATACAGGCCATGGCAATCACTTGTTATGCACCAGAGGGTTGTACAATGACTTGGGAAGATAGAAGGAGAATTGATGCCTTTGAGCTGTGGTGCTGGAGAAGAGTATTGAATGTACCATGGACTGCTAAGAAAACAAACAGGTTCATCCTGGAGAGGGTTAAATCGGGCTGCTCCTTGGAGGCAAGGATTCTGAGGCTTCGTCTGACATACTTTGGTCACATTTAGGAGGGTGGAGGGACATTCCAGGAGGGGAAGACCCTCTATGAGGTGGATTGATTCAGTAGCTAGGGTAATCAGGGTGGGTATGTCAGAGATTGTGAGATTGACACAGGACAGAGCAGGGTTTAGGGCTATTGTACATAGGGTTGCTATGATTCGCAGGTGACTAGACGGCACATAAAAACAACAACATCAACTACTTGTAATCTTTATTACAATTCAATAGGGAACATGGTATCGGGAAAGTTACTGCCTCTGGACTGATTGATAATGTTTTGTAAACCAAGCATGGATACTGTAAGTAAGCAAAGAAGCTTTTATTGGGGGCTCTTGGGCGAGATTCATTGTCCCAGGCTGGAGGAGAATGAAGAGTCAGAGAAGTGGCGTGTGGTGTGAAGGTGAACCAACTTTTAATGACTTGGTGGAAGGTGCTGTCTCTTTGCAGAGGAAGTGGTAGTGTAGCTCACTGATTGGCTGTGATTACTGGTACTTTTGGGTGATGGCTGATAACACTGTTAAGCAGGCAGTCTCTTGGCTGAGGAAGTGGTCTTGTAGCTTACTGATTGGCTCCTGCTGCTGGTGCTCACTGCTGATGCTGTCAGGCAGGAACCAGCTGTTGTGAGTGAGGTTCTTTGTGGCATCAGATGGCTTGGGAAATCTTTGCAGCTTCCATTTTCTTGAGGCCATGCCACAGGATCCTTGAGCCAGCCTTGTAGGCCTATCAGATAAGCAATATTATGATGCACAGATAAAAAATTGAGACTGAAAAAGACTTCCTCTTACTTCAATCCACAATCAATACATTTGTTAGAAGCAGTTAGGAAATTAGGAGACATATAGCATATAGTCATGAACCTCTCCACATTACTGGGGAGTAAACATGTCACTTTGAGGAATAAGGTGTGGTTGATTCAGGCCACAGTCTTTTCAATCACTTGCTATTCATCTGAGAGCTGGACAATGACTAAGGATGAGAGAAGAAGAATTTATGCCATTGAATTGTGATGCAGGAGAAGAATGTGTGAGATGACTTTAACTATTAAAAGAGCAAACAAGTGTCACAGAGCAGCCAGAGTGTTCTTCGGAGGCAAAGATGATGAAGTTTCATCTCACATCCTTTGAGTATGTTATTTGGAGAGTTTAATCCTTGCAGAGAGACTTCATACTTGGGAAGAGGGAGAGATGGTGAAAGAGAGGAAAACACTCAAGTAGATGAATTGACATAGTGAATATGACAATGTGCTTGATTAAGTCAGAGATTGTGAGGATAGAATGGCGTTGGCCAGTATTCAGATTAGTTGTTCATTGGATCAGCAGTTGTTCTAAACTTCATGGTAACAACAACAATGTAATTATAACCATATATAGAAAAAAATTGAGATACCAAAATTATATTCACTTTAATAGGAGCTTTAGCAATTTTAACTTTAGAATATGGGTTTTTTTTTTTATACAGAAGTCAAAATTACTATACCATAGGAAATACAATTACTTTTTTCTTATAAATGATACATGATTTACATGGGATGACAATAAAATCAGTAGTAGATACTCTGTTTATTGCCAAGAATAGGAATAACAAATTCTAACATATTTATGAATTCTGTTCACAAGTTAAATCTGATAGATATAAGGGAATAAAAATGAAACAATTAATTGCTTTAGCTCTACTTTAAATAGTGCTAAGTGTAAGACTGCATCAGAAAGTATAATTTTTGGGAGATGTAGATTAAAAAAAGAGTTGAAAAAAACCCAATTACTTTTCACATATTCTACCTGTAAAATTGCAACCATATCATAACAGAAAACATATGTAGTGCCATTAGCTTGACTTGAATTACCGAACATGTGCACATGCTCCTTCCTCTAGTGTTTTAAACAAGGCTATGCAACCAAAAGTTTGTTTTAAGACTATAAGTCAAACCAAAATGATGACTAAACAGTATCAGAAACAAGAAACAATTTGAGCTTGAAAGAAAACACTGTACACAAATTTTAGACTCTGAATTAATACATGAGGAGATGAATTTCAATAATAATTAGACAAGCACTAAACTGCTTCCCTCCCCACCCCCCATGCTCCCTCTCCTAAGTTTGAATCATGTTAATCTTGTTGTCTGGATATGATTAGCATATTATGACAAGACCATGAGGTCATTAAGGACATTAACATATTCCAGGTGCATTAATCTACTGCCACCATGTGACTGTGGAAATGTGTTTATTCATCTGAAACCAAGAAAAGCATAATTTAATTCAGATGTGCAAGATAAAACCTAGTTCAAAAGTACTAGTGGCATTTGCTCATGTTGGCACCAAAAACTAAAACCTGAGTGTTATTATATTAAATCATGACATCTATTTTGCATAATTAAAGTTTAAAACTTTAATCAACATAGCAAACGAAGAGTGTATATATATATATATATATACACACACACACACATATATATGCATATGTATATGTATATATTTGCTTTTTTTCGCGTTGTTTTACAGGGAAATTATTTCATATTAAATTGTCTGACAATTAAAGAATAGTATATGCACATTATAAATATTTTTGCCTAATATACTTCCTTATTAGCATAATAGGGAATTTTTAACATCTACTTTGTGCCATGCTGCTTTACCCTAAATTCCTTTTTATGTTTGTCTGCTCTGAAAAAGAAAACTTATAATTTATGAATGATAATGATTATTTTAAATAAATAATAATAAATAAACCAAAATATAACCTTGAATCTATGCCACCTGAATTTCAAAACCATTTCGGGAACAGGTTTGAGGTCTCGAACACCAATGAGCAAAGACCAGATGAGCTATGAGAGGATATCAAGTGTATCACTCAGGAAGAGTGTAAAAGGTCATTACAAAGACAGAGGAGGTAGAAGAGACAAGAATGGATGTCAGAGAGAATCTGAATATTGCACAGAGAGCCAAAGCAGAGGAAGGAATTTAAAATATTAAAGAGCTCAACAGAAGATTTCAACAGGCAGCGTGGGAAAACAAAGTAAAATATTACAATGAAATGTACATGGAGCTGGAGTCAGGAAATCAACAGGGCTGAACTCTCTCAGCATTTGTTAAGCTCAAGGAACTGAAGAACAAATTCAAACCTCAAGTTGCTATAATTAAGGATGCTTTGGGCAGAATATTAAATGATCAAGGAAGTATTAAGGAAAACAGAAAGAGTATACAGAGTCACCGTACCAAAAGGAAGTGGCAGACACAAGAATTTCGTGAAACAACATATGAGCAAGAGCCTATGGGATGAAGGAAAAAGTTCAAGCAGCTTTGAAGGAATGGGTAAAAAAATTAGGGCTCAGGAATTGATGGTATACCAATTGAGGTATTTCAGCTAATGGATGATGTCCTGGATATGCTCACCAAGTTGTGTCAAGAAATCTGGAGAACAACCACTTGGACAAGTTACTAGAAGAGATCTATATTTGCTTCCATTCCAAAGAAAGGTGATCCAACAGAGTGTGGAAAGTATCGAACAATATCATTTATATCACATGCAAGCAAGAGTCTGCTGAAGATTATCCAAAAATGACTGGAACAGCACATCAACAGAGACCTGCCGGAAGTGCAGGCTGGGTTTGGAAGGGCTGGTAGTATTAGGGATATTGTAGCTACTGTTAAATGGATCTTGGCTGAAGAATGCCTATCTGTGATTCACTGATCATGCAAAGGCATTTGTGTGGATCACAACAAGCTGTGGCTGACTCTGAGAAGAATGGGAATCCCAGAACACTTGATCGTGCTAATGAGAAACCTATACTTCGACCCAGAGGCAGTCATCAGAACAGACCAAAGAAATCCTGCATGGTTCAAAATAGGGAAGGGTGTATGCTAAGGATGTGTTTTATCTCCATACTTTTTCAACCTATATGTAGAACAGAATATCTGGGAGGTTGGGCTGTATGAGAAGAAGTGTGGCAGCATGATTGGAGAAAGTTTCATCAACAATCTTCATTATGCAGATTATACAACCCTGCTTGCTGAAATTTAGGAGCACCTGAAGAGCTTGCTGAGAAGGTCAAGGACTGCACCCTTCAATATGGATTGAGGCTCAATATCAAGAAAACAAAGATTCTCACCACTTGGCCAATTGGCAGCATCAAACTGGATGGTGAAGAGATTGAGATTCTTAGTTTGCTGGATTCCATAGTCAACACTCTTGGCACCAGCAGCTAGGAAATTAAAAGATGTATTGCAATGGGAAAGTCTACTGTTAGGAACTTCTCCAAAGTACTGAGGAGCAATGGTGTCACTCTGGAGACTAAGGTGAACCTCATACAGGCCATAGTCTTTGCAATCACTTGCTATGCGTCAGAGAGTTAGACAATGACTGAGGAGGCTAGAAGGAGAATTGATGCCTTTGAGCTGTGGTGCTGGAGAAGAGTATTGAGTGTACCATGGACTGCTAGGAAAACAAACAGATTCATCCTGGAAAGGGTTAAACCAGGCTGCTCCTTGGAGGCAAGGATTCTGAAGCTTCGTCTAACATACTTTGGACATGTGGCAAGGAAGGACGAGTCCTTGGAGAAGGACGTCATGCTTGGGAGGGTGGAGGGACAGCACAGAAGTGTAATACCCTCTATGAGGTGGATTGATTCAGTGACTGGGGTAATCCAGGTAGGTGTGTCATACTTTGGGCATGTGGCAAGGAAGGACGAGTCCTTGGAGAAGGACGTCATGCTTGGAAGAGGGAGGGATGGCGCAGGAGAGGAAAGCCCTCTATGAGGGTAATCCAGGTAGGTGTGTCAGAGACAGTGAGATTGGCACAGAATAGAGCAGGGTTTAGGGCTGTTGTACAAAGGGTCACTATAAGTCACAGGTGACTCGACAGCACATAACAACAAAATAAATAATAAGTGTACCCAATTATTTGATTATTACAGTTTAATTGTGATTTAGTATTATGTCTCATTAAGTCCCCTACCACTCATAGTGACCTTCATGAACAACACATTGACATTTTAGCTCATCCTGCACCAGCCTTCTAATCTTTGACATGCTTGAGCCATTGCTCCAATCACTGTGTCAATCTTGTTTGAAATCTTCCTTTCTTCTTTTGACCTTGCCTTTACCAGAGTATCTTCTACCAAGTAGTTAAATTATTAAATTTTTATATGAAGCAAATGTTTATATTTTAGACATAGCAAATGACTTTCAAGTGTAAGTACTCACTAGAATTTCTTTGAGTAAATAAGCATCTTTAAATTAAATCTGTGTATATTTTAAGATGAAGTTGAATTCGGAAGAATATTTTTCCTAATTTCTTCAATATTTCTGGCAATTCATTTTTTACACTGATTTACCTAAAAGTTTGCTTACATCATCCCTAATATTGGATCTCCCCCACCTCCACAACCTAACCTCCTCTACCCATCAAACCTAGTGACCCCATGCTTTCTCCTCATTCCCACTCCTTGGTTTCCCCTCTCTCCACTTAGATCCTCATTAATGATTTATGAATTATGTATTTCTACAATAACGTTCATACAAATACAGTATTTGTCCTTTTGGAAATGAGACTGAGTTAGTTCACTTAGCATAATACTTTCCTGTCCCTCCCAAGTTAGGTAGTGATTTAAAAAAACATTGTTCCTGCGTAGTATTCCAGTATGTGAATGTACCATACTTTCTCAATCCATTTTATTGTAGTTGGACATTTGGGCTGTTTCCATGTTCTTGTAATGATGAATAATGCTGCTATGAACATTGGTTTACAAGTCTCTGTTTGTGCTTCAGTTCTTATTACGTTGGAGTATATTCTAAGCAGTGGAGTAAATGAGTCATATGGCATTTCTCGGTTCAGCTTTGTGAAGAAATGCCAAACTGCCTTCTAGAGTGGTTGTACCATTTTACAATTTCAGCAGCAGTGTATATCTTGCCACATCCTCTCCAACATTTACTATTTGCTGTCCTGTTAAATTTTGCCACTGCTACTGGAGTGAGATGATAGCTCATTGTGGTTTTGATTTGCATCTCTCTTATTGCCAATGATTCTGAGCATTTCTTCATGTGTCTGTTGACCACTTGAATATCTTCCTCTGTGAAAATTATTTCCATGCCTTTTGCCCATTTTGTAATTGTATTTTTAATCTTTTTCTTGTGGAGGTCCTATGTTGTTGTTGTTATGTGCCACCAAGTCACTTGCAACTCATAGCCACCCTATATACAAGAGCCCTAAACCATGCTTTATCCTGTGCCAGCCTCATTGTCTTTGACACACCTACTCTCATTAGCCAAATAGGATTATATAAAATTTTTATATGGGATCCATGTCTGAAATCATGTGGCCAAATATTTTTTCCCAGTCAGTAGGTTTTCATTTCACTCTGCTTGAAAAGGGATTTAATATTTAAAAGGTCCCATTCATCAAGACTAAATATCAAGATTGAGTATTTCTGGCTATATTTTACAGTCTCTTTATACCATAGACTAAGACACTTATGCTTTATCCTCATTTGTCTCTGATGAACTTAATGGTTTTGACCTTTACTTATACACCTCTGATCCACTTGAACAGACCCATCACAAAAGAAAAAATTGAATAGGTCATAAAAAGACATCCTCATAAGAAAAGTCCTAGATCAGATGGCTACACAGCTGAATTCTATCAAACTTTCAGAGATCTATCACCAATTCTACTTTAAGTATATTTTAAAGATAGAATAAAGAAGCAACACTCCCTGAGTCATTCTATGAAACAAGCACAGCTCTAACACTAAAACCAGGCAAAAATATAACCAAGAAAGAAAACTACGGACCAATATATCTCATGAATATGAATACAAAAATTCTTAACAAAATCCTAGCCAATAGAATCCAAAGACACATAAAAAAAAAGTCACCATGACCAAGTGGGAATCCTAACAGGTATGCAAGGACGGTTCTACATAAGAAAAAAAATCAACATAATTCACCACATTAACAAAGCAAATAACAAGAACCAAATTTTCTTAGCAAATGATGCAGGAAAGGCATTTGACAAATTTGAACACACATTCCTGAAAAAGGCACTCAGCAAAACTGGGATAGAAAGGATTTTCCTCAACATAATGAAAAGTATATATTATGCAAAACCAATATAAAATATTCTCAATGGAGAAAGACTAAAAGCATTTTTTTTTGTAAACAGGGAACAGGCAAGGATTCCAACTCTCACCACTTCTATTCAGTTTTTTTTATTGAAAGAGAAGGGAAAAAAAGGCATTCAGATAGACAAAGAGATGGTTAAATACTTGCTATATGATATGATAATATGATATTGTACACAGGAAACCCCAAGGACTCAATAACAATAACAGAAACAAAAACCTGTTAGAGCTAGTAGACCAATTAATTAAAGTGGCAGGATATAAGTTCAATATCCAAAATTAAGTGGGATTCTTCTACGGTAACAGAACTCAGGGAAACCAAGAATGCAATACCATTTACAATAGCTAACTTCAAATTCAAATACTTGGGAGTGAATCTAACTAGAGACACAGAAGACCCATACAAAGAAACTACAGAACATTTATGGAAGACTATAAAAGACTTAAACAAATGGAAATATATTTCCTATTCATGGTTTGGAAGATTCAATATTGTGAAAATAACAATCCTACCAAAAGCAATTTACCTGTTCAGTGCAATCCCAATACAGATAACAAATTCATTTTTCAAGGAGGTCGAAAGGGAAATTGTTAAGTTTATTTGGAAAGGAAAGAAATCCTGAAATGCTAGACACTTCTAAAAAACAAAAGTGGGAAGCATAACACTCTCTGATCTCAAATCTACTACACAGAGGTAATAACCAAAACAGCATAATATTAGGACAATGACAGACACATAAACATTGGAATAGAATTGAGAACTCAGAAATGGACTCAGATATCTATGGTCAACTGATATTTAACAAGGAAATAATACCTATCCAATGGGGACATGACAACCTCTGCAACAAATGGTGCTGGCAAAACTGGCTGCTACCTACAGAAAGCTGAAGCACCATCTACATATAACATCATATACAAAAATCAACCTAAGAACATTTTTAGATCTTTAACTCTTTGAAATTTCACTACTAAATTAATATTTCTCATGATAAGTGTTTTAAAACATTACTTTTAAAAGAAAATTTGTCATTTACATATTTTTGCAGTGCTCCTGCTTATGTAAAAATAACTCAGATTTTTTGATAGTACAAAATTGCCCTAACATAAGTATGATGGTTATGCCATGATTTAATATATTCAGTATTATTAATATTGTTCTTATATTTCTATTAAACCAGCTTATTTTCAATTTTTTCAGATTGCTTTCGTCTATTTAGTCTAATGCTGGTGAATGGCAGGTGGAAAGAAAAAGAAAAATATACAGCTAGAATTCAACTTTTATAGGAGTACATTGAGGCGGAAATTTTCCCTTTTAAAAACATAGGTGCCTTAAATTAGTATCTTTATATCACAAGGTGTTCATACATCATACTGAAGCCTGAACATCTATTTCAGAAATATAGTCTGAATAACTTCCTAACCTTTCTTATCTTAATGCTCTTGATTAACTCCATCAAACCCTGCTCTGTTTCTGCTTGCATTTTTCAGGGTAAAACAAATATTCTGCTGACCATTGATCAGACCAAGATGTTCATAATTGCTTTATTTTTTTATAAAATATGGTGAATATGAATTAATTATAAGTTTGAATTAAGAATTATATTACAAAACAGTTTGAAAATAAATTTATGGCAAAGTCATTTGTTAATATTTCTTTTGTACAGATGAATTTTCAGTTTAATATTAGGACTTGTGTCCTGAAATTTCTTTTTAAATTCTCAGTTGATTCAATGGACAATCTCTTTTAGTGCTATTTAAAGTCTCTAAAAAAACCCACTGAATGGTCACCTGACTCAATAACAGTGAATTGATTTTGATAAAATCAAAACAAACCAACTCATTGGAAACTGTCCAATTTTCTCCTATGGAGCAGTGAGTAGATTCTAACCTCCAATCTTTCTTGAATTTTACAAACTGGGCAACAAGAGTTTCTTATGTATGTATTTATATATGTAAGTTTACTAACATATCTATTTATCTGTCTATTATCTATCTATCTACCTATCTGTCTATCTATCTATCCATCATATAATTTATAATAGCTATCAATCTAATTAATTTGTCTTAGCTGATGTTGATTAGATTCTAAATCATGGAGACTTGATATATGTAGAGAAGAACTGTTCCATAATGTTTTCAGGGTTAAAATCTTGGAAGCAGACAAAGCAGAACACGAAGCTTTCTAGGTTGGTTTGAAAAGCTATACTTTCAGTGAAGAGTTGATTGCTTCGTTCTTTTCACTACTCAAAGAGTACATATAGATAAATCTAAAGTGTTTTGAAAAAGAGATTGCAAAGTTATTACTTACTTAATAACGTTCACAATATGTTAGTTGTGTAACATAAAAAGATATTAAGTGAACCATAAAGAATTTTAGGATTGAAAAATATGAGGACAAAATGTAATTGGTTTTTGAGGAAAAAAATAAGACCATTCATGTTATGTCTGATGACTAAAGTATTAAAGTTGGAACAAGGGCACTCTTGGTGGTTTCAAGTGGCATGTCCTGAAATATCCACTCATTTGTCAGAGAA
>NW_006399808.1:15921528-15925555 GCF_000299155.1 Elephantulus edwardii | reverse complement strand
TCTGTATTCTTTTTGTCACTGTAGAGAAAGCCAACTGATTTTTGTATGTTGATCTAGGATGTGAGGGCGATCTGGCTGCGGCATCTGTCACCGCATTGATCGCCAGGGTTGATTCGGCTAATCTGGCTGGCTAGGCGGGTGTCCCCTTCCTCCCTCACCGATCCGTGTGCGTCCCTCCCGAAGCTGCGCGCTCGGTCGAAGAGGACGACCATCCCCGATAGAAGAAATGATTTTTAAGTGCTTCAATTCTTTTTTCTTTTTTTTTAATTTTATGTTTGTAAACATTTATGTTTGTATACATTGTTTTTCACACCAGATCTTTCCTATTCCCTTCACTCCCTCTTTTACCCATCAATCTGTGTGACAATATGATTAACAAGTTACTCCATCCCCCACACCCATCCTCACTCTTCTGCTCTTCCCTTCCTCCCCTTGTATCCTAATACTCATTTTACAATAATGATCTTATATAAAATTTGTCCTTATGGGACTGAGTTAACTTTGCATAATGCTCTCCAGTCCCTCTCAAGTTAGGTAGATTTTTTAAAAGTCATTGATCCTGCATGTTGCATAGCATTCCACTGTGTAATGTATAATAAATTCTCAGTTCACTCTATTGTGGTTGGGCATTTTGGCTGCTTCCATGTTCTTTCGGTGGTAAATAATGTTGCTATGAACACTGGTGTTCAAATTTCCATCTGTGTCTAAGTTCTCACTCTCTCAGGCTATATTCCAAGCAGTGGAATAGCTGGGTCATATACAATTTCTATGTTTAACTTTTTGAGGAAATGTCAAAGTGCCTTCCAGGGTGGTTATACCATTTTACAATTCCACCAACAGTGTATAACACAATAAAAGACCTAAAGAAATGAAAAAAATATGCCCTGTTCATGAATTGGAAGACTCAATATTGTAAAAATGACAGTCCTACCAAAACCCTGTTCCATACAATTCCAAAACAGATGCCAAATTCATTTTTCAAGGAGATTAAAAGGGAAATTATAAAAAATATTTGGAAAGGAAAGGGACCCAAATAAGCAAAGTACTTCTGAAAAACAAAACTGAAGTGGAAGGTGTAGCACTCCCTGACCTCAAAACTTACTATGCAGCAGTAGTAACCTCCACCATTCTCCCACTTACTTCCCTAGCAAACTCCATTTTTTGGCACCACAACTTTGAGTTCGTGAGTCAGTAATGAATAAACAAATATTTTGCTGTTGGTGTGGCTCTACAAACAATATAGGACTGGGCTAAGGACTCTTTAATCTGCTTTCTACTCTGTGGCAATAAGGCGCTACGCTGTTCATACTCCCTGTATCCCTTTCAGAGAGGTGCTCATGGCCTTATGCCTCAACGTCCTGTTTTCTGCTCCCCTTTAGACAGAGATTTTTCTCTCTTTCTCTGACTATCTATCTTCCCCAGCATATCTTTTTCAAAGGACTGGCCCTCTCTGACTTAATGTCCATGACATGTGATTATTTCGTCACATACTTTGTTGATATTTTTTAATACTATTTGTTAATAATTTATTACTATTAATAGTAACTTCATAGGGTCTCTATGAGTTGCCTGGGACTTTATGGCACTGAACAACAACAACCAATTAATTATTTAGGGAGGAAGTACGAGAAACAAAGCTTCACTATATTTGCCTCTGAAGAGCACTCTGGCTTTACTTTTACTAAGTTATATCTGTTTGTTCTTTTGATAGTTTGTGAGATATTCAATACTCTTCTCTAGCACCACAACTCCAAAGGCATCAATTCTGCTATCATCCTTATTAACTGTCCATCTTTCAGATAATTAGCAAGTGATTAAAAAGACCGTGTCCTGAGTCAGGTGCAACATAATCCTCAAACTAGCATCATTGCTCCTTAATATCCCTGGCTTCAGACTTTGCTAATGTAATACATCTGCCATGCTGAGAGCTGTTATTAAGGGATTGATTGTGTATTCAAGTAAAATGAGGTCATTGACAGTTTCAATCCTTTCTCCATCTATCAGGATGTTGCCTATCAGTCCAGTGGTGTGTCTCCTGCAGCAAGTGCTTCAAGTCCTCCTTTCTTGTAGCAAGCATGGCTTTGTCATCTGCCTGATGTAAGTTATTGATGAGTCTTCCACCAATCCTGATGCACACTCTTCTTCATATAGTCCAGCTTCTTGAAAAACTTGCTCAGCATACAATTTGATGTATGGAGAAATGCTACAACCCTGAAGTACACCTTTCTTTTTTAAAAAAGAAATTATTCCGTGTTCCCTTGTTCTATTGGTCTACTAGCCTTCTGGTCTAGGTCTATGTTTCATGTGAGCACAATTAAGTGTTCTCAGATTTCCATTTATCTTGATGTTATCCATAATTTGTTATAATTGACACAATCAAATGTCTTTGCATAGTTAATAATGCACAAATACACAATCTTCAGATATTTTTGCTTTCAGTCAGGATCTATCTATCTATTATTATCAATAATATATCTAGTGCCATGGCCTCTTCAAAACCCAGATTGAACTTCAAATGGCAGCTCAAAAAGACAAAGTAACATAACAATGTTTGCAGAGCTTGAATTGGAGAATAAAAAGGAAAGAACTTACTCTGAATTCCTCAAGCTAAAAAAACTTAAAAACAAGTTAAAACCTTGTGTTAAAATATTGAAAGATGTTATAGGATAAATATTGAATGATCCAGGAAGCATCAAATTGTCAAGATTGTTTGATGAGAAAAGAGACCTGAAATAAGCAAAGCACTTCTGAAAAACAAAATGAAGCTGGAGGTATAGTCCCCCCTGACCTCAAAACCAACTATGCAGCAGTAGTAACCAAAACAGTGTGGTACTGGTACAAAAACAGGCACCTAGACCAATGGAACAGAATTGAGAACCCATAAATGGACCCAGATATCTATGGTCAACTGATATTTGACAAGGAAATAAAACCTATCAAAAGGGAAATGACAAACTCTTCAACAAATGGTGCTGGCAAAACTGGACTTCTACGTGTAGAAAATTGAAACAGAATCCACATATCACTCCACACACAAAAATCAACTTAAAGTGAATCAGAAACCTGTGAATAAAGCCCCAAACCATAAAGCTCATCAGAGATAAACTGGAACCAAGCTTAGACGGCCTAGTCTATGGCATAAAAAGATCGTCAAATACAGCCAGAAATGCACCATCTGGAGAAGATAAAGATTCTAAACATTAACTTCTAAAGATTTACTCCCTGTGGGCATCAAAAACATTTTCCAACAGAGTTAAAAGAAAACATACTGACTGGGAAAAAACACTTGACAATGAGTTTTCTGTCAAGGGTCTCATATCAAATTTTATGAAATCCTTCAGTGTCTCCACTAGAAAAAGACTGATAATAAAACTACAAAATGGACAGAGGCATGGAATGAATTTTCACATAGGAAGATGTTCAGATAACCAATAGACACATGAAGAAATGCTCAAAATCACTGGCAATAAGAGATATGCAAATCCAATCCATAATCAGATACCTTCTCACTCCAGTAGCAGTAGCAAAGCTTAACACGACAGTGAGTTATCAATATTGGATGTGGATAGATAGGAAGACTTATACACTGTGGGTGAGATTGTAAAATGGTATCACTACTATGGAAGGCTATTTGGTGTTTCTTCAAGAAGCTGAACATAGAAATTCCATATGACCCATCTATTTAAATGCTTGGAATATACCCTGAGAGAATGAAAACGGGGCACAAACAGAGACTTGTACACAAATGTTCATAGCAGCATTATTCACCATATCAAGAACATGGGGCATGCCCAAATGTCCAAGCAAAATAGAATGGATTGAGAAATTATGGTACATTTTCATGATGGAATATTACAGAGCTTGCAGGAGTAATGATTTTAAAAATCACTATCTAACTTGTGAGGGACTGGAAAATATGCTAACTGAACTAACTCCGTCCCAAAAGGACAAATACTGTATAAGAGCATTGCTGTAGAAACATAACTAGTAAAATATGTATGAGGATCCAAGGAGTGGGGAATGCAGA
>NW_006399808.1:15890643-15920773 GCF_000299155.1 Elephantulus edwardii | reverse complement strand
ATATAGCTGTGTGTTCCATTAAATCTCACTGTTCTGTAAGTTTTAAATTAACTTAAATAGGAGTCTTTAACAAGTATCTTTTCATAGCAATTTTTCTTTTATATACTGTAATTCTGGAAAAGAAATTCCATGCTTAAATTTTTCCTGTGTCTTGTTATAAAAACAATATTTAAAAGGTCATGTCTCACTCATGAGCAGAAAATCTTTAATCTTACCATAACAAGTGAAATAATATTTTGACAATGGTTTATACAAATTGACATTTATGTCTTTTTTGCTTGCTTGTTGTTGTTGTTCATTTAACAGAGGTCTTTTAAAGAGAAATTTACTCGTTTCATATTATAGAATATGCTAACGTGAAACAGGAAATAATTTTCCAGTGCAAAGGTATAACTATAGGCATAGTGTAGTGATCTAGACTATTTTCTTTTTTTGTCAAGATATATGAAAATACAGTTTTTCTGATTTTTAATACTCAGTTGTTGTTACTTGTCAACAAATTGATTGTGATTTTTGTGTGCAAAATAGAACTTTAGATTGTTTTTAATAGGGAGCTCTTGTGGCATAATCCATAGGTGGTTGTGCTGGTTACTCAAAGACCTTATTTTTCTAATGGTTTTGATTCATCAGAGGCTTCTAGGGAGAATGAAGAGCAACCTCTTCCCATGGAAATGACAGCCTTGTATATCCAATGGAGAATCAACTAGGAGTTGGTTCTGGCTTGCCTGTAATGAAAAAAAAAGAGATTAATGGAGACAAAAGATTTAAAGCTGTGACCTTTGGGAAGCAGCGAAACAGACTCCCAGGTCTGTCTTCTTATCTCTGGTTGTCTAGTGAGTAAGAAGTTGCACTTCCAACCCAGAGGTTTAAGGTTCAAATACATCAACTGTTCTTTGGAAAAAAGATAATCATTCTCTTTCCATGAGATTTACAAATACTGAAAACTAGCTGGAGAGTCAGCTATGAATCCATTCTGACTTAATGGTATTGAGTTAGTGTTAGTATATATTTATAGGTATATATCGACTCTTTTCTCCTAGCAGATGTGTCTCAGCTGTGCTTATGAATGGAATTCTACCTATTTACTTAATGTTGTTGCATAACTCATAGCAACCCTTTCTATGCACAGCAGCTCTGAAACCTGCCCAGTCCATCCTAAGCCAGTCTCACTAATTCCAATTTACCAACCCCCTTTGCCCCAGTTATTGTATCAGTCCGTCTCATCCATGGTCTTCCTCACCTGCACTGTCCCTCTACCCTTCCAAGCATGAGGTCCTTCTCCAAGGACAGCTCCCTCCTGACCACATGCCCAAAGTACGAGAGACAGAGCTTCAAAATCTAGTTTCTGCGTTTCCCAGTCTTCTCGTTGTTAGCCACAGTTTGTTGTGACCTATACAAATGCCTTTGCATAGTCAGTAACAGACAAATAGATGTTCTTCTAATATTTCTACTTTCAGCCAAGATCCATCTGACATTGGCCATGATGTCCTTAGCACCACAGCCTTTCCTAACCCTACTTGTATTTCTGGAAGCTTGCTGTTGATGTACTATTCCAGTTGTCTTTGGAAAATCTCAGCAAAGTTTTGCTTGTGATATTATTAAAAAATGTACACACTCTATTAGATTATTATTGAATATAGAATAGTACAAATAACTAATTTAAATCTAGTGGTATCTACTTCCAAAATAGCTTGCCTCCAAAAACTCTATGAGCTTAGAGAAATGATGAAAGTTATACAAGTGTTCAGGTCTTTTGTTCATAGGGTCACTGTGAGTCGTCTATGACTTGCAACACTTAACAACAACAACAATTGTTTTTCACCCCCAAAATTAGACTATTAAGAATATTGTTGTTAGGGAGCTTTGGTGGCCTAATGGCAAAGAAGCTGCATTGCAATCCCAAGGGCACGCGGTTCAAATCCACCAGACGTTCTGCTGGAGAAGGAGGGGCAATTTCCTCCTGTGCCAGTTGGATATGATTCGACAGTACCTGAAAATAAAATAAATTAAAAAAAATTTTTTTTGAAAAAAGAATATTGTTGTTGTTGTTGATTGTCCTCAAGTTGAGTACTTGACAAAACATGAAGGGCCTGAAGCCCTTCCACACCATCACCATTTATCAAAGTTCACGGAGTTTCCAGAGACATGCTGTTTAGGAAGTGGATACCACTCCTACTATTATGATTAGTGGGGAAAATAAGCAGATGAATAATCTAAGAGCCGCAAATAAATGTTTCATTTGACCACAATCATAAATTTTATTCAAACTGGACAAACCTAAGATGGAGACTTTTTTTCCACTCTCATTCCTATATTCTCACAAATTATTAGACTATCCAATTTCAGTGTAAAAGAAATGCTTGTGATATAATGTCCAACTGTTGAGCTGTTATTCAGAAGGTCAGTTGTTTGAGTTTACATATGTACAGTCTCCTCCTTTAAAGATTTACCAGCTCAGAATTGTAACAGAGGATCAACTTCAAATTGAACTGACTTGTCAGCATTAAGTTTGGTTTTAGTTTATTTTAATGTGTAAAAAATTGTTTTGTTCCAAAGATACCTAAATATTAACCCCTGAAACCTGTGTGTATGTTGTTACAGAACAGAGAGACTTAGGACTGTGTAATTTACTGCTCTATATATTGATTGGAGGGTCAGCTCTGAGTTAGTTCCACCCTGATTACACATAACAAAACAACAACAGGAAAAAAATTAAGAATTAAAAACTATACTATGCTTCCCTTCAGGACTCAGATAAATTGTTTTCTTACTCAGAGTTTCCCTCTAACCAGTGTGTATCATCTGGCTGGCAGATTTTATTCAGAATTAGGAAATCCACACAGTTTTGATGTAATCTCTTTAAAGTTTCATTTACATGTAGTTTGACATCATTTGTAAGTGAACATTCCAGTTTTCAGTATCATTTTTACCAGTTTATGGCTATGATGTAATAATTTTAGTATCTATATCTATATCTATCTATCTATAATCTATCTATCTATCTATCTATCTATCTATCTATCTATCTATCTATCTATGTAAAGATTTATCAAATCCTTGATAAATTTGGTATTTTCTCACTAAAGACTTATTGTAGTAGAAAAATTCATTTGCATGTTTATTTTCTACAACTAGAGAAGGCTATTCTGTAAGTGTTTTTGATGCTTTGATCTTGTTCATTGACAAACTGGTTTTCAAGGACTACATTGTTTTATTTTTCTTTGTTTTTGTTCACACACTTAAATTTGCTTTATTTGGGATTATTTGGGTCCACTGCTATTTTCATGACAGCTAAAGGACTGTGGTAGTGACCTCTCAATTCCACTGTGACTATAATAGCTTCCATTCTTTGTTTCCTGGGTCCCTCTCTGCAGTCATGCTGAAAGCAGTTTTATTAAAACCAGGCACATTTGATTTCTTGGAAAGATGCCTGGGAACATTGTCACATGAACTTTACCAAAGTCTGTATCCGATAAACAAGGACCTTTTTCACATTCAAGCAAGAGGATGAGTAAATTGGCACAACTGTCCAAGAGGCCAGCAGTACAGCAATATGTTCTCTAGTAGTCAGCCTGTCACAGTGACTGATTAGTTTTCCAATAGGAGTTGCACTAGATCATGTCACTGGACTAAAGATTATGCAACAAGTGGTTCGGTACAATTGTGACTGTCTTTAAAGTTCTTGTTATTTGTACTGTCAAATGTGAACCAACTTTTAAAGGTTGTAAAAATCATGGGAGGCGACTGATCATCTTTCTTCTGTAGAGTAGCTGGTGGATTTGAACCATATGCCTTTGGGTTGGCAGGGCATCTGCCTACCACTAAGTCACCAAATAAAGAAAAAAACATTGCCCTTGTCAATTAAAACTTATTGTGACGTTGTGAGTTCTACTTTGTTTTACAGAATAGTATTTCAAAGGCCATATATGCTATGTAGGCAAAAGGTCATTTTTAATTTTTTTTTTTTGTCAGAGCAGTATGTAGGTTGGAGTCAAGAGTTTTTGGCTAAAAGCTGAGTTCTTCATCAGTGTACTTAATTGCTTTGCCACCAGGGCTCCAATATACTATTGTTGTTGTTGTTGTTATGTACCATCGAGTCACTTGTGACTCATAGAGACTTTATGTACAACAGCCCTAAACCCTGTTCTGTCCGGTGCCAATCGCACTGTCTCACTTGAAAGCTACCTCAGTTGCCCTTTCTGTTATTCGATATGTGTTCTGTTGTACATAGGGTTTTCAGAGGCCTGCTATTTTGGAAGTGGATGACCAATATACTATAGGACATTTTTAAAATGAAGCCTACCTTTTAGTCACACTGTATACTTGCTTTCCATTTATAGCTGACTTGAGGTTGTTATTAACCCCATCATTTCTGATACACTTGAGCCCATTATTGCAGTCACTGTGTGAATCTATTTCATTGAGGATCTTCCTCTGTTTTGTTGAACCTCCACTTTTCCTTACTTAAAGAATAGTTTGTTTCATTGATTACACAAAGACATTTGACTGTGTGGATCATAACAAACTGTAGCTGACTCTGAGAAGAATGGGAATCCCAGAATATTTAATCGTGCTAATGCGAAACCTATATTTGGACCAAGAGGCAGTTGTCAGAACAGAGCAGGGCAACACTGCATGGTTCAAAATTGGGAAGAAGGTACGCCAGGGATGTGTCCTATCTGCATACCTTTTCAACCTGTATGCAGAGCAGATTATCCGAGAGACTGGGCTCTACGAGGAGAAATATGGCGTCAGAATTTGTGGAAGATCTATCAACAATCTGCGTTATGCAGATGACACAACCCTGCTTGCTGAAACTGAGGAGGACCTCATGCACTTATTGCAGAGGGTCAAGGACTGCAGCCTTCAGTATGGACTGAGGCTCAATGTCAAGAAGACAAAGAGTCTCACCACTGGACCAATTGGTATCATCAGGATGGATGGCGAAGAGATTGACATTGTTCACAGCTTCAGTTTGCTCGGCTCCACAGTCAACACCCTTGGCACCAGCAGCCAGGAAATAAAAAATGTATTACGATGGGAAAGTCTGCTGTTCGGGACCTCTCTAAAGTACTCAAGAGCAACGGTGTCTCTCTGGAGACTAAGGTGCGCCTGATACAGACCATGGTCTTTGCAATCACTTGTTATGCATCAGAGAGTTGGACAATGACTAGGGAGGATAGAAGGAGAATTGATGCCTTTGAGCTGTGGTGCTGGAGAAGAGTATTGAATGTTCCATGGACTGCCAAGGAAACAAACAGATCCATCCTGGAGAGGGTTAAACCAAGCTACTCCTTAGAGGCAAGGATTCTGGGGCTTCCTCTGACATACTTTGGACATGTTCTAAGAAGAGACAGGTCCTTGGAGAGCGACATCATGCTTGGTAGGGTGGAGGGACAGTGCAGGAGGGGAAGACCCTCTATGAGGTGGATTGATTCAGTGACTGGGGTAATGGGGATGGGTGTGTCAGAGGCAATGCGATTGGCACAGGATAGAGCAGGGTTTAGGGCTGCTGTACATAGGGTCGCTATGAGTCGCAAATGACTCGACGGCACATAACCACAACAACAACAAAGAATAGCTTCTCTTAGCAACACACCACAAATGACATGAGATGAATATTCACTAAATTCACTGTCGCTGAATCAATTCTGATTCCTTTATTAAATTTTTGAGGCTGTGACTCTCAAAGGGAGATGTTGTTGTCAACCCATAGCTGACCCTCTGGTGGGTTTTCAGAGACAGTTAATTGCATGGGAGGAGATGGTCCATCCTTTTTCTACGGAGCAGCCGGAGGCCTCAAACCACATACCTTCTACTTTGCAGCATTGCTTCTTACCACTAGGCCACCAGAGCTACATATATGGTAGATAAAAATCATAAAAAAGGCACAAGCACATAATTACTCCATATTGTTTCTAATATGCTCTTCTTCTTGTTGTTGATTGCCATTGAGTTGAGCACGACTCGTAGCAACCCTAAAAACAAGAGGCCTGAAGCCTTTCTATAACTATTGACATTTATCAAAGTTCATTGAGTTTCCAGAAACATGTTGTTTAGGAAGTGGATGCTACTCCTGCTTCCAAGTTTCTAATATATTCATGTCCAAACATTTTTACTGTAACATAAAATTGTCTCTATTAGAAATAATTTCTCTTCTCTTTTAACTTTGCTGGGTCAGCTTACTCATCCTCTTGCTTGAATGTGTTTTTTTACCAGCTACAAACTTTTGTAAAGTTTATATAACAATGTTCCTAAGCATCTTTCCAAGAAATATATATACCCATCTATGTATGTATGTATGTATGTATGATCTATCTATGCATAAGGAAATTCTGATTGTATAGTTCATAAGGAGTTGTGTTGCTAATCTAAAAGCTTCACCACTGGACAGTTGCCTTTCATGAGATTTACGGCCTTGGAAACCCAAAGGAAAGTCAGCCATAAGTCAGTTTTGACTTGATGGTAATGAGTTTGAGCATTTTATATATGTATATACACACACATAAAGTTTGTGTCATATATGACTAATAATTTCAAAATGAAAAGGAATATTCATGATTAATTTCAGAATAATTAAGGTCATTACTAAATATTTATAATCATAAGTGGATGTTTATTTGAAAATTACTTAGATCAAAGGAGTGGCATCCACTTCTTAGACAACATGCCTCTGGAAACTCTATGAACTTTGATAAATGTTGATAGTTGTAGATGGGCTTCAGGCCTTTTTTAATAGGGTCGCTAGGAGTTGTACTCGACTCGAAGGCAATCAACAACATGGCACAATTATTCTCAATTCACCAGGAGTAAGAAGAGATAAAATACAGTCAGGATTAGGAAGAGATTGTAGAATGTTTTACTAATTTTATCTTTGTGACTAAGTATTTCTTTTGCCATGAGTCCAGAATAACTGGACAGGATGCAGATACCATTACTAAACATCCTATTAAAAGAATCGAGAAAAGTATTCTGATAAAATGGATAAAAATTCAGGACAGAATGTCAAATTATAAATGGACTCCAGACTTCTTGCACTTATGAAGGCTGTATAAATACCTGACACTATTGCCCTGAGATAAACTTTAAACCAAAACTATCTCCTAAAGTCTTAGTATCTGAATAATAGTCTAGCTTAAATGATAAAAATGTCTGCATTGAGAATCATAATCTTTTATTATCTGTTTTAAATCAGATTAAAAACAGCATCTCAAAAGATTGTTGTTGTTATATGCTGTTGTACAGGAATTGACCTGTAGCCCACCCATGAGTAGATTT
Source organism: Elephantulus edwardii (assembly GCF_000299155.1). Classification (NCBI taxonomy): domain Eukaryota; kingdom Metazoa; phylum Chordata; class Mammalia; order Macroscelidea; family Macroscelididae; genus Elephantulus; species Elephantulus edwardii. Next base: position 15,913,495 of record NW_006399808.1, on the reverse strand, counting down.
TCAGAAACGGAAATTGCGTAAGAGGAGATTGTGAATCTTTCTCAGCCAGAGCAGCTAACAAATTTTAACTAACTGCCCTCACCACATAAACACCACCCCAACACCCCTGCACCAGGAACACCAATATCACAGGAGAGAGAGAAGAAGAAATGGGAAGACAGAAGTGGTAAGAGGGGTGTGAGGGGCAAGGAGTGGGAGTTGGGCTGCAAGTTGTCTAGGCAGGGTGAGGATGTGAATGCAGCACATATACCTAAGGGGTAGGACCACAGGACCATTACCTGATCTGTTACTTTTATACTTTCATCAGATCTTTTGGGTTAAATCCTTGTCTGTCAAATTTTGCTCTAAAGCTGAGCATCCAAATTAAGACAGACTTCAGGAGAGAAGACATCATCAAGAGGACATCTCACCCATGCTGTTGAGGAAGATCAACATCACAGGGTAGTGGAAAGTAGTGAGTAGAGGGTAGAGGTGGGTGGAAGCCTTAGCCATCAAATTGGGATTGGCTAGAGGCAGAGGTGGTGAGAAATTTGGGGGAGGGGGCAAGTGAGGGAACTGAACTGGGTGCCAGCAGAGCAGGGATGGGAGTGGAAACAAGATACATGCACCTAAGGGGGCAGCAGGAGGGACCAAAATCTGGTCTGTTGCCTGAATAATGAGAAAGATCTCTTATCTGTTCTTTTGGACAACATTTTCATCTATCAAATATTGCTTTAGAGTGAAGCAATCAAATTAAGACATATTACCGAAAAGTATTAGCCATTCACTTCCGAAATAACAGGCCTCAGAAAACCCTATTGTACAATAGAGCACATTTAGGTTAGACTAGCGGATATGGCACGAGAAGCAGAACCTTCTCAATAGGAATCACAAAAGAGGAAGAATAGTTGCAAACAGAAACTACTGATTGGAACATGGAGTGTAAAACATATGAATGTAGGAAAGTTGAAGATTGTTTAGAAAGAAATGGAACACATAAAATTTGACGTACTAGGTATTGGCAAAATGAAATGAGTTGGCATGGGACATTTGCAATGAAATGAGTTGGCATGGGAATCAAACAAACATATAATCTTTTATGCTGGAGATGAAAATGTGAGAGTGAAAAATGGAGTCATTCTCATGGGAAAAAAGACATATCTAGATCTGTCTTGAGATGCAATGTTCCATACACATATAAGGAAGATCTGTTTATAAACACTGTAATTCAAATATATGTACCAACAAAAAGGATCAAAGAGGAGAAAATAGATGACATATATCAACTTTTGTAGTTGTAAATAGATCAAAGATGCAACCAAGATACTTTGATAAAAATGGGTGATTGGAATGCAAAAGTTAGGAATGGAGAAGAAGAATCGATAGTCAGGAAACAAAGACTTGGTGACATAAAAGAAGCTGGAGACAGAATGATAGAATTCTGTTCAATCAATCACCTATTCATTGCAAACATCTTTTGTAAGAAACATAAATTAAGACTATACACATAGATCTCACATGATCCAAACGAAAATATTTGGAGAAGCTCAATATCACTTGTGAAAACTAGGCCAGGTGTTCATTGTGGAACAGATAATCGACAACTCATATGCAAGTTCAAACTGAAGCTAAAGAAAATAAAATCAAATCCACAAGAACAAAAGTTTGAACTCAAGTCCACCACACCAGAATTTAAAGACCATCTCAGGAACAGATTTGAAGTCTTGAGCACAAATGAACAAAGACCAGATGAGCTGTAGGAGGATATCAAGAATGTAATTTATGAAGAATGCAAAAATTCACTGCAAGGACAGAAGAAAGAAAATACCATGATGGATGTCAGAAGATACTCTGAATATTGCACTACAACACTGAGAAGCCAAAGCAAAGGGAAGAAATTAGAAGCTGAACAGAATATTTCAAAAGGCAGAATGGCAAGACAAAGCAAAGTATAATGAAATGTGCTGGAGTCAGAAATTCAAAAGGGATGAACTCACTAAGCATTTCTTAAGCTAAAGGAACTGAGGAACACATTCAAGCCTTTAGTTACAATACTTAAGGATGCTGAAAGCAGAATGTTAAATGTCCCAGGAAACACCAAAGAAGTTGGAAGGAGTACACAGAGGCCCTATATCAAAAAGAATTGTCTGACACAGAAGAATTTAATGAAACAACATAAGATCAGTGAATGAATGGAAATCCAAGTTCTCTATAATCTTTCATTAAAATCTCAATAAAAAAAGAAAACAAAAAAAGTCTATGGTAATGAATGAGAATGTTCAAACTGCTCTCATAGAACTGACAAAAATCAAGGCCTTAGGAATTGATGATTGATGGTGAAGAGATTGAGATTGTTAGAAGTTTCAACTTGCTTAGCTCCACAATCAACAGTCTTGGTCCCAGATGCCAGAAAATCAAAAGACAAATTGCATTTAAAAAATCTGCTCTCGGGGGCCTCTCAAGAGGACTGAAGGGCAATGATGTCAGTCTGGAGACTAAGGTGCACCTGATATAGGTCTTTGCCATTACTTGCTAAGCATCAAAGAGTTGGACAGTTACTGAGGATGATAGGAGAAGAATCAATGCCTTTGAACTGTGTTGCTGGAGAAGAGTATTGAATATACCATGGACTGCTAGAAGAATAAACAGGTTCATCCTAGAGATGGTGAAACCAGACTGGTCCTTGGAGCAAGGATTTTGAAGCTCCAGTTGACATATTTTAGGCATGTTGTAAGGAGAGACCCATTTTTGGGAAGAGGCATTATGGTTTGAAGTGTGAAGGGGCAGTGCAAGGGAGGAAGAGCCTGGAGGAGATGGTTTGACTCAGTGACTAGGGTAATGAGGGTAGGTGTGTCAGACAAAGGAGTTTGCTCAAGATCGAGCAGACTTTGAGGCTGTTGTACATATGGGTTGCTATTAGTCACAAGAGACTTAATGACACATAGCAACAACAACCACCACCACCACCTTTGGATTATCGGGGACCTCTTCTGATTTTTGAGGCACAACTATATCAATTTGAAGACTAAGGTCCACTTCAGTAAGGTTCTTGGTCTTTTCCATTACTAGCATGCCTCTGAGAACTGGACAAGATTGACAGAAGAATTGTTGCCCTTGACCTGTGGTGTTGGAGAAGAGAACTGAATATACTATAACCTTCCCAAAGAACAAACAGATAATATCTTGGATAAAGTGCAGTCTTGGAGGTAAAGATGACAAAGCATAATCTCACATTTATTTATTTTTTTTCCTCCAAGCTTGTTTCTTGGAGAGTCTATTTCTTGGGGAAGGTCATCATGCTTGCAAAGATGGAGGGTGGGAGAAGGAGGGGAAGACTTTCAACAAGATAAATTGACACAGGGACTGCAGCAATGGTTTAAAGTATGTCAGAGGATGTGAGGATGGCACAGTATAGGACAGGTTTCAGATCTGTTTTTTATACGATTGTTTCCAGTGATACTTGACTCCATGGCATGTAACAATAGGCTATAGTTGGCAGAGCAACTCCTTAACCTCTTGACAAACAGAGTTCATTTCCCAAAAGATTAGATAGTTGCTTTAGTGGCAGTGAATATGTTAACGGGAACAGAAACCTCATAAAACAAGTGTGAGAATTACACAACTCAAAAAATGTTGTCAATATTATTAAATGTTGTTCCTTTCATTTGCCATTTAGCAAGAAACAACTTGTAGCTGACCTTGTACTGGGTTTCCAAGGCCATAAATCACACAGGAAGAGATAGATAATCTATCTTTCTCCTGAGAAGGAACTGGTGAATTTATACTACATACGTTAGAGTTGGCAGCACAAGTCTTACCACTGGCCCACCAGAGCTGCCTGTCATTAAATAGTTTTGCCGTATGTATATGTTCATTATCAATGAAAAGTGAAAAATTAAACATACACGCCACAAAATTAAATGAATCATCTGAACTAAATAGAAATATGGATTAAACTAGACTAAAATGCACTATTATATAAATTATATTCTAAAACAATTTGGAAAAAAACCCTAAATAGATAGTGAGATATTATAAATCAAAACAAAACTTGGAGATGTTTCTGAACCTCTTGGAAAGAACAAGACTACGATATCAGTTTTAATTATGTATTAAAATAATTATTATATGCATGTGTCTAATTTTCATGTTGTTGCTGTTAGGTGCTATTAAATGAGGACTGAATCATAATGACCTCATATAAAACAGAATAAAATGGTGCCTAGTCCTAATGCCATCATCTTAAAGGCTTATGTTTAAGATAATTTTTGTAGTCACTGTATCAATCCATCTCATTCTCCTCTGAACCTGTATTTTATCAAACATGTTATCTTTCTTTCTATAGGGACTGCTACTTTCTAATAACATGATATTTCATGATATTTCTTAATTCTAAGGAGCATTCTAACTCTGGTTCTTCCAAGTCAGATTTGTTTATTCTTCTGATAGTCATTGGTTCATTAGCAAACAACATAAATATTGAAGTTGTCAAGGATTTCACTTAAGTGGATCAACATTCAATGCCATGGAGGTTATTCTTTTTCTTAGGTACTGTCGAGTCGAATATGACCATAGCAACACTATGAACAAAAGATCTGAACTCTGTTCTATCCTGTGCCATCCTCACATTTTCTGACACACAAAAACCCATTCCACTGTCTCAATCCACCTGATTGAGCGTTGTCCTCTCCTTTGCCAACACTCCACCCTTCCCAGCATCAGGTCCCTCTCCAAGGAATAGCCACTCCTAGCAACGTGTTATAAGTATTTGAGGCAAAGTCTCACCATTCTTGAATCCAAAGAGCACTCTGGCTGCACCATCTCTAAGACACATTTATTTGTTTGTCCACTTGGATGTCCATGGAATGTTCAGTTTTCTTCTCTAACACGACTACTCAAAGATGTCAATTCTTTTTCTGTAAGCCTTATTCATTGTCCAGCTCTCAGATGCATAGCAGATGGTCAGAAAGACTATGGCCTGAGTCAGACAGATCTTAGTCCTCAAACTGATATTATTCCTCAGACATTTGGAGAGTTCCTTAACTGCAGATTTTCCCAGTGCAATGCATCTCCTTATTTTTGTACAGCTGTCACCAAGGGTTTTAATTGTGGATCCATGAACTGTTGACAGTTTTAATCTCCTCTCCATTCATCAAGGGGTTGCCTATCAGTCCAGTGGTAAGAATCTCTATTTTCTTATCATTGACATACAATTCATACCAAAGGCTGCATTCCTTGATCTCCTGCAACAAATGTTTCAAGTCCTTCTCACTTTCAACAAGCAAGGTTATGTCATCTGCATAATGCAGGTTATTTATTACTTTCCCTCCAATCCTGATGTCGCAAGCCACTTCATAGTTTCCAACATCTCTAATAATTTGTTTAGTTTACAGATTGAGTAGGTATGGAGAGAGAATACAACCCTGGTTCACTCCCTTCTCAATTTAAACCATGAAATGTTTCCCTGCTGTGTTCATGTAACAGCCTCCTGGTCCAGGTATAGGTTCCTTATGAGCACAATTAAGTGCTCTGGGACTCCCATTCATCTCAACGTCAGCCACTTGTTATGATCTACACAGTCAAATACTTTTGCATAACAAATAGATATTCCCTGGTATTCCTTCTTTTCAGACAAGATAGATCTGATAGCAACAATTATATCACTGGTTAACCCTTCTAAACACTGCTTGAATATCTGGCAGTTTTGTATCTATGTAATGTCCTAGCCATTTTTGAATGCTCTTCAGCGTTATTTTGCTTGCATTTGGTATTGATATGTTCAAAAGATTGCACATTAAGTTGGATCACCTTTCTTGGAAAAGGGAACAAATATGAACCTCTTCCAATCCATTGGCCAGATAGCCATCTTTCAAATTTCCTGGCATGGATTGGCAAGGGCACCCAAGGCTGTTAATTGACACAAGCCAAATGGTATCCCATCGAATTGTTTTTTGCCAATGTTTTCAGTGAAGCTTTCACTTCCTCTTTCATTAACATTGGCTCCTATTCATATGGTACTTCTTGAAATTTTTCAGTGTGGATCAGTTCTTCATGGTACATTTCTCCATGTTGTTTTTTTTAATAAAATTTTTATTTTGTACTAATTTACTTACAAAGACATATGCGTTGTTTTTTACACCAGATCTTTTCCATTTCCCTTCCTCACCCCTTTAAATTGTGCGACCCTATGATTCCTACCTCCACCCCAACTCATCCTCACCCCTCTGCTTCCACCCTCCTCCCTTAGATCCTTCTACTCATTTTATTTGTAACTTATTTTTACAATAATGCTCTTATACAGTATTTGTCCTTATGGGACTGAGTTGGTTCACTTAGCATTATGCTCTACAGTTCCATTTCTAGTTATGTGGTAAATTTCAAAATCATTGTTCCTACAAACTGGGTAGTATTCCATCATGTGAATGTACTATAATTTCTCAATCCATTCGATTGTGGTTGGGTATTTGGGCTGTTTCTATTTTCTTAAGATGGTAAATAGCACTGCTATGAACATTGGTGTACAATTCTTCATTTGTGCCTCAGGTCTCATTTTATAGTCAAAGCAGTGGCATAGCTGGGTCATATCAAAAGACATGGAAAGATAGGAAGATATTCATTTGGCAAACAAACACTTTGATACATGCTCAAAATGACTGACAATAAGAGAGAGAGATGCAAATAAAAACCACAGTCAGATACCATCTTACCCCAGTAGCTGTGGCAAAATTTAACAGGATAGCAAGTAATAAATGTTGGAGAAAATGTGGAAAGATAAGAACTCTTATACACTGTTGTTAAGATTATAGAGTGGTACAACCACTCTGCAAGGCAGTTTAGCGTTTCCTCAAAAAACTGAATACAGAAATTGCTCCATCTTGCTTTGACGCTTTCTGGGCCATTTAATATATTGCGTATAGCACCTCAGCTTGACAGATGCGGAGCGAGTTCCCCCCATTTTGTTCTCCAATTCCAGCTCTTTGCACATTCCATTATAATATTTTGCATTGTCCTCCCAAATTCTCCTTTGAAATTTTCCTGTTCAGTTCTTTTATTTCAGTATGTATGCTTTCCTTTTGTTTTGGCTTCTTGACACTCCAGTGCAAATTGTTTCTCCTGACATTAATTTCCATTTTTTTTCTTTATCTCTTCTCTTTTTTTATGACCTTTTTCATTCTTCCAAATCAGGTGTAAGCTGATTGGCTGTTGTGATTTCATTAATAGTCAGCAGTGGGCTAGCAGCCTCTTGTTTAAGCATGCAGCCCTCTGGCCTAGTGTTGATTGTGTCTGGGAAGAATATTGTTCCATGTGGTATAGTACTTGTCTGTCAGTTTGTATTACTGAGATAACTTGGGGTTGCTGTGTAACTAAAAGCTGTGCCACTGGTGTGTCAAATACCATAAGATTTACCCGTGGTGGGCAGATTTTGACAGAGCTTCTTGATTAAGACAGACTAGAAAGCAGGGTGTGCCATCTACTTCTTACATAACAGGCTTTTGAAAACCCTATGAACACTAAAGTAGTAAGATAGTTGTAGAAGTGTAATGTTAGAGCTCAGATTGAAAATCAGTTGAAATGAGGAAAAACAGTAACAAACTTTATTTAATAATTATAACATGGATTGTACCTAGCTTGAACTTTGGAAAACTGGAAATTGTTAAAAATTAAATGGAAAGAATGCATTAACACTGACATAGTGGGTATTATTGAGATGAGATGGACCAACTTTGGCCACTTTGAATCAGATGTTATACCATGCAGGGAATTAATAACAGAGAAAGAATGAATGCAAAGTAAAAAAGTCAGTTTCAAGTTCTATACTGAAATAAAATATTGTGAGTGATAGTATAATATCCTTATGAACAGGGAAGAACTATTAACATGACTGTTATTCAAATATATGCTTCTATATTTGGAATCAAAGAGGAAGATATTGAGAATATTTACCAAATCTTAGAGTCTGAAATTGACTGAACTCCTAATTTAGATGCATTAAAGATGATTGGTGACTGGAATTTAAAAATGAGAAAGAGTGAAGAAAGAATGTTGTTGTTACGTGCCACTGAGTAACCTGCAATCCATAGTGACCATATGTGCAGTATCTCTGATGCCTCCTGTCCTGAGCCAGTGTCACTAATTCCAACACAACAACCCCATTGACCCAATACATTATCAATCCATCTCATCTGGGGTCTTCTTTTACTGCACTGTCCCTCCACACTTCCAAGCATGATTTCCTTCTCCAAGGAACAGTCTCTCCTGGCCAAGTGCCCAAAGTATGTGAGATGGAGCTTCAAAATCCTAGCTCCAAGGAGAAACTTGTTTTCACTATCTCCAAAACACACTTATTTGTTTTCTTGGCAGTCTGTGATATGATAAAGACTCATCTCCAGTACCACAACTCAAAGGTATTGTTTTTTTCTGTCATCCTTAGTTATTGTCCAGGTCTCTGATGCATAACAAGTAATTGCAAAGATCATGGCCTGCATCACACACCCCTTAGTCTCTAGACAGACATCACTGCTTTTCAGTACTCTGGAGAGGTTCCAGACAGTAAATCACTGAGGAGTAATGACATTAGGTTAAGGACTAAGGTACACTTTATTCAGAATTGTTCAACCACTTGGTATGCATCTGAAAACTGGACAATGAATAAGGATGACAGAAAAAGAATTCATACTTTTGAAGTATTGGTGTCAGAGAATATTGTTGCAGATCAAAAGAACTGTCAGAAGAAAAAATAAATATGTCTTGGAGAAAATGAACCCAGAGTGCTCCATAGAGGAAAAGATGACGATGCTTTATCTCACATACTGTGTACATGTTGCTAGCAAAGGCTATTCCTTGGAAGGAGGCATCATGCTTGGAAAAGTGAAGGGACAGCAAAGGAAGGGAAGACTCTCAACCAGGTGGACTGACACAGTGATTATACAATGATTCTAGTGAGTCAGAGATTGTGAGATGACATAGACTAGGACAGAGTTCAAATCTGTTTTTCATAGGGTCATTATGCATTGTACTCAATGGCACTTAACAGCAACATATTAATATAAAATCTGAATAATAAATAGAAATATTTATATGCATAATAGCAACTATTTTAAAAACTAAATGTATGAGTGGAGTTAAATGGACAGAAAATGTTATTGTTGTGTGTTTTAGATTAGATTCTGACTTAGAGACCAAATATGATAGAATAGAGCTGGCTCATAAAGTTTCCTAGAATATGTATTCTTTATGGGTAAAGTGGATATTTTCTTCTACAGATGCTCTTGTAGGTTTCAAATGCAGAATCTTCTGTAAATTTCACACTTATGCACCGTGCCACCAAAGCCTCTTAAACAGCTCGTCATGGAATGTCTTAGCTAGAGATTAAGCCAGGGTTATTGTATAGAAATCAAGAGTTATTCTACCCCGCCAACAGTCATTCTCACTTATTGCTGATCCTCCAGTCATGTTCATAACTATAAGCTACAACTAAAAAAGAGGAGCACTACAGCAGACGTGTTTCTGGAAGACACAGAACTTCTCTTAAAGGTGACTTTGGTTTCAGGACTTTAATAATCTTGCTGAGCTTTCCTTGGACTGCATATTGTCCAGAATACTTTCATCCAACCTTCTTTATCTCTCCTTCACTTAAGGTCAGTCTTTCATTAGGTCTGATAATTCATCCTGCTCTACTGTGCTCCCTTTCCATTTACTCACAGAAGCATTTTCTAAATATATTTTCATATTTAATTCCAACTTGGATCTACTTCTAAGAGAACCTGGACTAACATTGCCCTTATTTCAATAAAATTGCAGATTAGAGTTGTCTCAGAAAGGTCTAACACAAATAGAATTTCTGAGTGCTTTTAATTTCTTTGACCTTTAAAGTAATTATTTCAGGTGGGAGTTCTTAGCCGTTGTTCATTCTCTAAAGGAATCTAATTACATCCCTGAAATGGCAAATATCACTCATGATTACATGCTTTGGCTCAGAATCCTAGATTCTATCATTACTTCTTTTCTAAAAGTATAGGGTTTTGTCTTCTGTAGTTAACTACTAAAGCCGTTATCACAATTCATTACACATAATGTGGTTTATATAGTTTTAAGTTACTTTGAGGGTATTAGTAAGTTTTTATGATGATTGCTCTGAAATGGAAGATTGAGCTATTAGACTTCGTTATTCTTAAACCAAGGCCAGGTTAGCACTCTAATAGGATACTTGAGGGAATTTGTGTGGTTTTAGCTAGAAACAAGAGTTGTTTTATTTATAAATTATAAGCATTTTATCCTCATTTAAGAAATTGAAAAGAAATTCTTTTATATTATGTATCTAGAGTCCTTGAAAGAATTTGGAAAACATTTAGGAAGCCAAATGCCCTATTGCTAATAAGTTTCTTCAGTGTCTTGGGATATCATAACTTTATTTTTCTTGATAAGTAATCAAAAAAACTCAGATTAATGACCATAAATTCCATTCTGACTCATAGCTTACCCTCCAGAAGGTTTTTAGAGGCAGTGACTTGCAGGGCAGTTGATTGCTCATCTGATTTGAACTGTATGTTTGCAGGTTGAAAGTGCAAATCCTTACCACTAGGCCACCAGAATTCTTGTCCATTTGCCTCCATCAGAAAATCTGCTGGATTAGAATGATTGGAACAGCCTTTTGATTAGGAGAGCAGTGCATTATGAACTACATCACCAGAGCTCCTTCTCAGAGCGATAGATATGTGAAAATACTGTGATGAGTGTCAATAATAGTATATATGGTTTTAATTTTAAGAGTATGTAAAAGCAGTAAGATCTTTAGATACGATTTGATTTTAGAAATAGGAAATCATTGATCAGAAAGAAATCATGAAGTCTAGTTTAGTTTTGCAGTTAAACACATTCATTTCATCCCTTTAGTAAGCCTGCGTGAATGCCATTGGTATTGGTTCTGTAGAACACAGTACTAGTTTGGCTTTGTTTTATTTCTCTGCCACCTTTGCTGCTAAAGCTATGTATGGCTTTTGCTCAAGTCTAGCGAAGCCTCTGTCTTGCACAGTAATCTCTGGCTTTAAATGAACCACTATATTCTCCATCTATTATTTACTATAGTAGTGATAGTTCTGTTTCTGAATATCCTTCATTTAAGCCAGGTGAGAAGCCAAAATTTAGGAATCCCCACATTTCTAGTATACATAACATATTTGCATGTTACCACCCAAAAGGGATTATACTCCTCATTCCTTTACCAGAATAGCCCTACCTAGCTAAACACAGGAATCAGATTGATTATGTTGTTGTTGTTGTTATGTGCTGTCGAGTCGCCTGTGGCTCATAGCTACCCTATGTATAACAGCCCTAAAGTCTGTCTTATCCTGTGACAATCTCAGCATCTCCACCTCACCTGCCCCCCATTTTTACCCCAGTCACTGAATCAATCCATCTCATCGAGGATCTTCCTCTCTTACGCTGTCCCTTCACCCTCCCAAGCATGACGTCCCTCTCCAAGGACTGGTCCCTCCTTGGGACATGCCCAAAGTATGTCAGAAGAAGCTTCAGAATCTTTGCCTCCAAGGAACAGCCCGACTTCACCCTCTGCAGGACCAACCTGTTCGTTTTCCTAGCAGTCCATGGTATATTCAATACTCTTCTCCAACACCACAGGTCAAAGGCATCAGTTCTCCTTCTATCATCCCTAGTCATTGTCCAGCTCTCTGATGAATAGCAATTGATTGCAAAGACCATGGAATGTATCAGGTGCACCATAGTCTCCAGACTGACTGACTTTGGTGAAGCTTAATATCAACAGTTCAGAACAAGGTAAGGGACTGACTATAGAATAAAACATTGATTGCTCATACACAAGTTGAAATTGAAGATAAAGAAAATAAAAACAATTCCATGAGAACCAAAGTATGACGTTGAGTCTACTCTAAGTAAATTTGAAAACCATCTCATGAACTGGTTTGATGCATTGAACTCTAATAACCAAAGACTAGAAGAGATGTGAGAATGACATGAAGGACAACATTCATAAGGAAAGCAAAGGTCATTACACTTGGACTGCACTTTCTCCAAGATATATCTTTGTTCTCTTGACAGTCTATAGGATATTTAGTATTCATCTCCAACACCACAACTTCTTCTGTAATCCTTATTCATTGTTCAACTTTCAAATGTAGATCATGTGATTGGAAAGACAACAGCTTGGATGAAGCACATCCAAATATTTAAAGTGGCATCATTGTTCATGTGGACTTTGGAGAAGTCCTTGGCCAGCAGACTTTCTTAAAGCTCTGCTTCTTGTGATATCCTGACTGCTGGTATGAAAGATGTTGATTTTGGATCCAGGTAAAAGTAATTTGTTCACAATTTAAATCATTTTCTACCTATCATGATGCTGCCTGATGGCCTAATGGTGAAGGTTTTTGTTTTCTTGATGTTGAGATAGAATCCATTTTGGAAGTTGTCCTTGATTTTTCTGCAGGAAGAACCTCAAATTTTCCATTTTCATCCAGCAAAATTTTGTCATCTACATAATGCAGGTTGTTGATGAGTCATTGTCCAATTCTGGTTACACATTCTTCTGCCTGAAGTCCAGCTTCTTGAATCATTTTCTCAGTATACAGAATAGACAGGTATGAAGAAAAGATACAACCCTGAAGCACACCTTCCCCAATTTTAAACTATACTTTGTTCCCTCACTTGGTTTGGACAATAGATTATTGGTCTAGTTATAAATTTTGGGTAAGAGTAATTAAGTGTCTGTAATTCCCATTTTTCTGAATGTTAGCCTTAGTTTGTTATGATTCACACAGTCAAATATCTTTTCATTGTAAATAAAACACAAGTAAAATCTTTCTAATGTTCACCGCTTTTAGCCAAGACCCATCTGATATTAGCAGTGATATCCCCGATGCCATGGTTTTTTTAAACCTACTTCACCCACTGGAATATCTCTGTCAAGCATATTTAGATGATCATCAGCAGTATTTCACCTGTATGTGATAGTAATTATATTGTTTTTAAATTTTCACATTTTTCTAAATCTCCTTTCTTGGGAATGGGATTGACTATAGATCTCTTCCAGTCAGTTGACCAAGTCTTCCAAATTTTGCAGCATAGACTGGTGAGCACACCTAGGGCTGGTCTGTTTTTAGTTTAAACATGTCTATTGTTAGCTGATCAACTTCGGATAACTTATTTTTTTGACAATTAAGTGCAGACTGAACTTTTTTAACATTGACTCTTGCTCATACGATACTTTCTGAAATATTCAGCATCACTCAAGTCTTTTTGGTAATGTCACTTTGTGTAGTCTTTCCATCTTCATTTTATGTTTTCTGTATCAGCCAAAATTTGCCACAAGGTGTGGAAGTTATCAAACAACGTCACATACAAGCAAAATCTTGCTAAAGATTATCCAGAAACAACTGGAAGAGAATATCAACAGAGAAGTACAGACTGAGTTTAGATGAGGCTGTAGCACTAGGGACATCATTGCTGGTGTCAGATGGGTCTTGGTTGAAAGCAGAGAATACCAGAAGTATGTCAATCTGTGTTTTATTGACTATGCAAAAGCATTTAACTTTGTATCTAACATTGAGAAGAATGGGAATCCAAGAATACCAGATTGGACCAGGAAGCAGTCATCAGAACAGAGCAAGGAAACTTGGCATGATTCAAAACCAGGAAAGAGTGTATCAGGGATGCATCCTATCTCCATACCTTTTAAATCTATGTGTGGAAAAGATCATTTGGGAGGCTGGTCTTATGATGAGGAATGTAGCATCAGAATTGGAGAAAGAAAAATCAACAATTTGCATGATGCAGATGACACAACCTTGCTTGCTGAAACTGAGAAGGGAGGACCTGAAGCATGTGCTGCAGAAAGTCAAGTATTACAATCTGCACTATAGAATAAAGCTTAATATAAAAACAAACAAACAAACAAACAAATAAAAAACCAAAACACAAAACAAAAACACCCCCCCCAAAAAAAAAGAAACCAAACCAACAAGAACAACCCATAAAGATTCTCACCACTGGGCTAACTGACAGATGGAGATATGATAAATGGAGAAGGGACTGAGATTGTCAACAATTTCAGCTTGTTCAGGTTCAAAATCAACAACATCTCTTAGTTTTGCAACTTGAGGATTGGATTTGTTTTTTAGTTCTTTTACCTTGAGAAATGCCATTCGTTATTCCCAACACTCTTGGAACAAGAAGCTAGTAAATAAAAATTTTAATTGGATTACGAAAGTCTATTGTCAGGGACCTCTCCAGATGCTGAATTGCAAAGATGTCAGTCTAGAGATTAAGGTGTTTCTGATCAAGGCCATGGTCTTTCAATTAATTACTATGCATCAGATAGCTAAGCAATGAATAAGTATGTCAGAAGAAGAAGTGATGTCTTTGAGTTGTGGTGCTGGAAAAGAGTATTGAACATATCATGGACTTCCAAGAGAACAAACAGGTCTGTCCTGGAAAGGGTGAAACCAAGCCACTTCTCAAGGCTTTTGAAGCTTCATCTCATGTACTTTGGGCATCTTACATGTTTCCAATATAGATTAGTCCTTGGAGAAGGACATTGTTCTTGGATGGGTAGAGGTACAACTCGGGAGAGGAAGATCCTGGATGAGATGGGTTGACACAGTGATTGGAATAATTGCATCAAGTGTGTTGGAGACAGTGAGATTGGCTCAGGATAGGACAGGGTTCAGAGCTATTGTACATAGGATCAGTTTGAGTTGTTGGAAACTCAATGGTACATAACAACAACAATATCTCTCAGTATTGGAACTCAAGACTTGGATTTGTTTTTCAATTCTTTTACCATCGGAAATGCCATTCAAGTTATCCCCTTTTTATTCCCCATCTCCAGCCCTTTGTACATTTCATTGTAATACTTTTCTTTGTATTCTTGAGATACCTTTGGAAATCTTCTGTTTATCTCTTTTATTTTGGTATACTTTCCCTTTGTCTTGACTTTTTTAGTGCAATTTTCTTTCTGCAGTCATACTGTTGTATTCATAGTTAAGAAGACTGTTGCAAGGTCTGTCGTGAAGTACAATGCTGTAACAGGATACTTTCCATATACATACAAGAAATATCTGTTAATGTAACCATTATTCAAATATACATACCACCAGTTAAAGCCAAAGAGGAGGAAATTAAGGAATTCTACAAACTTTTGCAGTCTGAAATTGAGCAGGCATGCTGGGAGCAAAATAGAAGCATGTTATTTGGGAATTAAAGATTTAGGGACAAAAATGAGGCTGGAGAGTTAATGATTTAATTTTGTACATTCAATAATTTATTCAAATACCTTTTTAAGAAATACAAACTGTACCTATACATGAACTTTACCTGAGGGACTTCACAGAAAATATGTTCACTACACCTTTGTAGAGAATTGCTGGAGACACAGTCTGAATCAAGCCAAATGCTGACTATAGAAATGACAATCAATTACTCTTGTGTAAGTTTAATTTGAAATTGGAGAACATTAAAACAATTTTAAAAAACTGTGAACTTGAGTCTATTCTATCTGAATTTTAAAATCATGTCACTCACTAGTAGTTGGAGGCATTGAACATTAATGACTGAAAACCAGATTAATATGGAATGACATAAAAAAAATGGCAACCAGGAAGAGAGCAAAAGGTTTTTGCAGAGATAGAGGAAAAAGAACAGTCTAAAATAGATCAGAAGAAACTTAAAATTTCAAAATTAAAGAAACAAAAATCTTTACCACTGGACCAACCCACAATATTATCACAGAAGGAGAAAAGTTTGAAATTGTTAATGACTTCATTTAACTTGGGTTTTTTAAAAAAAATTAATTTTAATGAAAGTTTAAAGAGATTTTGGATTTCCATTGTTGCACACTTTACTCTGTGCCCACCCATATACCCCCAGTTCACTTTTCTCTTTGAAAATTTAAAAAAAAATATTTCATTGTTATACAATCCCTCTCCTCAAGTCCACTCCACTATATTGCCTTCATTCTGGACTCCTGTCAGGACAATAATACGTAATCATATAACCCTTTTAAACGGTTCTCTCCCTCAACTGTTTCAATGTAGTATACATTATGTATCCCCTCTTTCCTTAGTTCCCACCCCCAGCCTGATGTCAGTCTCACTATGCAACAGTGCAATATGCAGTATTTGTCCTTTTATGACTGAGATATTTCACTTTCACTCAACATAACATCCTCCAGGGTCACCCATTTTTTATAATAATCCATGAGTTGTCTGTTTTCAATGTAGTGTAGTATTCAATTGTGTGAATATACCAGAACTTCTCTATCCATTCATTTGTTGATGGGCACTTGGGTTGTTTCCAACTCTTTGCTATTGTGAACAAAGCCGCAATAAACATGGGTGTGCATATATCTGCTTGGGTGGCAGTTATTATTTCTTTGGAGTATATTCCTAGTAGTGGAATTGTTGGGTCATATGATATTTCTCTTTCCAACTTTTTGAGAAAGCACCACCCCAGCCTTCCATAGTGGTTGCACCATTTTATACTTCCACCAACAGTGAATAAGGGTTCCAGTTTCTCCACAACCTCGCCAGCATTTGTCGTTCACTGTTCTGTTAAATTTTGTTATTCTGACTTGGTGAGATGATATATCAGAGTTGTTTTGATTTGCATCTCTCTTAGAGGTAGGGATTTGAACATTTCTTCATGTGCTTGTTAGCCATCTGAATGTCTTCTTTGGTGAAGTGTCTGTTCATACCCTGTGCCCATTTTTTCAATTGGGGAAGCCACAAACTGGGAAAAAATATTTGGTAATGACATGTCAGATAAGGGACTTATATCTAGAATTTATAAAACACTCGGGCACCACAAAAAGACTTCATTTTACTTGTATCTGCAACCAACACTCATGGTAGCATCAATCAAGAAATTAAAAGATGAATTACATTGGGAACATCTACTGTGAAGGATTTATTTAGTGTTATAGAGCAAAGACATAATTTTAAAGACGGGGCATCTGGCGCAAGTCATGGTATTTTCAGTTGCTTCTTATGTATCTGAAAGTTTGGAAGAAGTCTCATGATGGGAAGAAAAAAAAGAAAGATAGGTTTGTATTTTTGTTATTTCTTTGTTCTCCACAGTTCTTTTTGGTGAGATTGGCAAGACTTATGTCATAGTAGTGCATAGAAAACATCTGAGAGTGAGTGTCTCCTTCAATTTTATACCCTATGAGTCTTCCTTTTCTCGTCCTTTCCCAGTCTGAGGGCTTCCTTCTAATGCTTTTATATGGTACTTATTTTATAGGATCACCTTCTTCACTACTAGTTTGTCTTATGCTAAAACCTCTGTATTCTTTGACTTAATACCTTTTTCAATCTTTCCCTTTATGAAACTTTAGTCACATGTTTCTATGATAATACATTATTACTATAAACGACTTTTCAACATCTAAATCATAGGTAACAATATTCTGTTGTGGTAGTGTTCAGAGGTCATAAATCACATGGGAAGAGTGTATAGAGCAGTTGATGAGTTTGGACCACACGCCTTTAAGATGGCACCAGAGCTCCTTACGGCCTATTCTTTTATTATTTGGCTGTGCTCCATCTCACTTCTTCTAGAAGGCTCTTTATTTTTACCACACTTAAAACCAATGATTACTAAATGCACTTATCTATGCACTCTCATATTTGTATTTGTACATTAAATTATTTATCAATTTCAGTTGAACTCAAGTCCTCTGCTTCATGCCTGCAACCAACAAATGGCCATATAGGAAACCACAATCACCTAAACTAACTAACCCACAAACAGAACACTTTGTGGACTGGTTACACTTTCTCACAAAATTAGAGATTTCATTGTATTTTGTTTATAATCTTAAATTATTTCTCCAATATATTTTTCTCCAGTGCTTCAAGAAAGCTGTTTTATATTTATTTCCTCTTCTCAAACGTTTCCCTTTTGTTCTCACTATTCACTTACCAGTCAATAAAGCAACAAAAGAGCAAAACCTCATGTTAATTATCATCCTCTCATCTCTCAGACTTTGTTATTTATCCCTTTATCCTCAGTCTTTCATTATCAGGAGGAACTGCTTCAGAATCTAACACTAACCCATATTAAGTTTCCGCCTATTTACTCCAGGATATTGCCTTTAAATGTTATGTTCTGATGTCTGCACTGTCAATTATCCCTTTTTTACTGAATCACTACTAGTAATAAACTAAAAGACACTAAAATTCTAACCTTAAATGTCAGAGATGTCAATCCTTTACTTGACATAAAGATTTTCTTTTATTTCCTCTCATTTAAGATAAAACTCCTTGGAAAGATTTTAATTGTATCAGTTATGAAATATAAATTAGTAGTGTGGGATAATGGATTTATTATAGGAAGAAAAAACTGGGAATCAAGGTTATGTAAAAGAAAGTTGGAGGATCAGAGTAAAGTTACTATTGGTGACTTCCTGAATGCAGCATTTGCCTGGATAAGCAAAACAAAATATTTAATACATCTTGTCAGCTAGAAATATCCAGCAATTAAAGTGAGGCCAGGAGAAGTGTCAATGGACAGGTTTGTAGAACCTATACCGGTGAACCTGGTGGTGGGTATAGGATTGGTATGGTCAACAAAGGTCACAATTAGGAAGAATGGACATATGCAGAATTAAAGAGAGTCAGAAAAAATAGGGCAAGATTAGAAAATTCTCAATGTGCCTCTCACTTCTTCCAAGGTTCTTCGCCTTCTAGAGTATTGGTTGCTGCTTCTGTATGCACTAACCAAAAACCATAAAGAGAGGTGATTTTAGAAAGCATAGTTCCAGCTTACTCAAATCATCCGAGTACAAAGTACTAGATGTACATGAATTATACATCTGTTATTGTTGTTAGGTGCTATCGAGTTGTAGATGATTCATAGCGACCCTATGAATGAAAGACCTGAGCTCTCTGATCATAGAGTTTCTAGAGGCAAGCTCTTTCGGAAGTGCTTCCATTCCTCCTTCCAAGCTTGTTTTAATTGAGAAGCTCCACCAAACACTGGTTATATATCTGTTGTTGTTGTTGTTATGTGCCACCGAGTCACCTGCAACTCATAGCGACCCTATGTACAACAGCTCTAAACTCTGCTCTGTCCTTGTGCCAATCGCACTCTCTGACACACCCATCCCAATTACCCCAGTCACTGAATCAATCCACCTCATAGAGGGCCTTCATCTCCTGCACTGTCCCTCCACCCTCCCAAGCATGATATCCCTCCCTCTCTAAGGACCAGTCCCTTCTTACAACATGTCCAAAGTATGTCAGACAAAACTTCAGAATCCTTGCCTCCAAGGAGCAGATAGGTTTAACCCTTTCCAGGAAGAATCTGTTTGTTTTCCTAGCAGTCTATGGTACCCTCAATACTCTTCTCCAGCTCCACAGCGCAAAAACACAAATTCTCCTTCTATCATCCTTAGTCATTGTTCAACTCTCTGACTCATAACAAGTGATTACAAAGACCATGGCCTGTATCAGGTGCACCATAGTCTACAGAGAGACACTGTTGCTCTTCAGTACTTTGGAGAGGTCCCTAACAGCAGACTTTCCCGTGGCAATATGCCTTTTAATTTCCTGGCTGCTGGCGCCGAGAGTGTTGACGGTGGAGCCAAGCAAACTAAAGGTGTGAACAATCTCAATTTTTTCACCATCCATCCTGATGCTGCCAATTGCTCCAGTGGTAAGAATCTTTGTCTTCTTGACATTGAGCCTCAATCCATATTGAATGCTGCAGTCCTTGACCCTCTGCAGCAAGCGTTTCAGGTTCTCCTCAATTTCAGGAAGCAGGGTTGTGTCATCTGCATAACGCAGATTATATATATCTAGATTGTTATTATATATATAATCTGTATAACAAGATTACATATTATTATTATATATAATATGTATAATGCAGATTATATATCTAAATTATCAAATTCATTTTAGGTTACAATATGATATGTTGCAGTTTTTGTCCTAATTAAAGTTATTTTGAAGATATTTCGGATTATAATAGTGAGTTTTTAAAGCATAGGGTCAGAGAAGGAGAGGAATGAGTTTCACACAGTGGCTACAATATCGGGCTTAAGCACAGAGGGAGTTGACGCAGGACTGAGTAAAGTTTCAATCATTTGCACATAGCATCATCACTGAGTGAGGGTTTACTTGATATCCCCTAACAACTTGACTTCTAGCTTTCAAATAATCTGTACATTTTGTGAAAACAGAAATGAAACCCAGTGCCCTTGAATCGAGTGCTATTCATAGTGACCCTCTCTCAGTTTCCTAGGTGCAACACTTTACTAATGCACATTGCCCATCTTTTTCCTGCAGAAGGGCTGGTGCATTCAAGCTACTCCCGTTTCAGTTAACAGCCTGAAAAATGATGTACTACACTACCAGGGATTCTTAAAAGTAACACGATACACATTATATCAACTTTTTTATTTTCTATTATTTCTTCAATTTGCCTCTACCAAGATTTTACCACATCACATCATTAAATTAGCTCTTTTAAAGTTTAACTCTGAAGTTATACTGTGACATCCAATGATAGTTTCTCAGACATTGTATTAAACGTATTTCAATTATATTTGGAGCATCTTTTAGAATATTTAGTTTCCTTGGATCTAGGACCTGAAGTCTTCTGCATTTTCTCCTTCCCCATTAGGTGCTCTTCCCCTCTCTCCCTTGATTGCTACTCCTCGTCATCCTGACTTTTAAACATTGGAGACTTTTAGAGTTAGCTTAGAACACATCCTCTTTTCTTCTCAAGCTAATATCACGCTCCAGATGATCATATGATATATTACCCTGGAGATGAAAAGGACAGAAAAAATGGGGTTGCTTTCATTGTTAAAAAACTAATCTCTAGATCAGTCCTCGTCATCCTGACTTTTAAACATTGGAGACTTTTAGAGTTAGCTTAGAACACATCCTCTTTTCTTCTCAAGCTAATATCACGCTCCAG
This sequence comes from Elephantulus edwardii, assembly GCF_000299155.1. NCBI lineage: Eukaryota > Metazoa > Chordata > Mammalia > Macroscelidea > Macroscelididae > Elephantulus > Elephantulus edwardii. Next base: position 15,892,561 of record NW_006399808.1, on the reverse strand, counting down.
ATGATCATATGATATATTACCCTGGAGATGAAAAGGACAGAAAAAATGGGGTTGCTTTCACTGTTAAAAAACGAATCTCTAGATCAGTCTTCAAGTACAACATTGTGAGTGACAGTATAATATTCATATGCTTATAAGGAAGTCCAGTGAATACAACTATCATTCAGATATATGCACCAATAACCAGAGCAAAAGAAGAAGAAACAGATGATTTCTACCAGCTTTTACAGTTGAAGATCAGTCGAACATGCAATCAAGACGCATTGATAGTAATGGGTGACTGGAATGCAAAAGTTGGGAACAGAGAAGAAGAATCAGTAGTTGGAAAACATGGACTTGGTGACAGAAATGACGTTGGAGATAGAATGATTGAATTTTGCATGACCAATGACTTATTCATTGCAAATACATTTTATAAGAAACATAAATGCAAGTTATACACGTGGATTTCTCCGGATGGTATGCATAGGAATCAGATCGATTACATCTGCAGAAAAAAACCACTGGAGAAGCTCAATATCAGCTGTGAAAACTAGGCCAGGAGCTAATTGTGGAACAGACCACCAACTACTCATATATAAGTCCAATCTGAAGCTGAGGAAAATTAAACTGAATCCACAGGAACCAAAATATAACTTTGAGTTCATCCCACCTGAATTTCAGAACCATTTCAGGAACAAGTTTGAGGACTAGAACGCTAATGAGCAAAGACCTAATGAGTTGTGAGAAGATGTCAAATGTATCATCCAGGAAGTGTGCAAATAGTTATTATAAAGAAAGAAGAGGAAAAAAAAGACCAAAACGAATGTCAGAAGAAACTCTGAAGATTGTACTGGAGTGCAGAGAAGCCAAAACAGAAGGAAGAATTCAAGATACTAAAGAACTGAACGGAAGATTCCAAAAGGCAACATGGGATAACAAAGCAAAATATTACAATGAAATGTGCAAGGAGCTGAAGTTAAAAAATCAAAAGGGCCAAGCTTGTTCAGCATTTGTTAAGCTCAAGGAACTGAAGAACAAATTCAAACCTCAAGTTGCTATAATCAAGGATGCTTTAGGCAGAAAATTAAATGATCCAGGAAGTATTAAAAGAAGATGGAAAGAATATACTGAGTCACTGTATCGAAAGGAATTGGCAGACAAAGAAGAATTTCATGAAACAACATATGAGCAAGAGCCTATGGTGATAAAAGAAGAAGTTCAGGCTGCTTTGAAGGAAATAGCAAAAAATAAGGCCCCAGGAATAGACGGTATACCAATTGGTGTATTACAGCTAATGGATGCTGCCCTGGGTGTGCTCACCAAATTGTGCCAAGAAATCTGGAGAACAATCATTTGGCCAACTGACTGGAAGAGATCTATATTTTTTCCCATTCCAAAAAAGGGTGACCCAATGGAGTGTTATTGTTCTTATTAAGTGCTGTCGAGTTGCAGGCGACTCATAGCGACCCCTATGAAGGAGAGTCCTTGGCGTTTGGGTGCCTTTCTTCCTCTCTCCTGGTTCATAGGCAACAGAGTGTGGAAACTATAGAAGAATATTATTGATTTCACATGCAAGCGAGATTCTGCTGAAGATTATCCAAAAACGACTGGAACAGCACATCAGCAGAGAACTGCCAGAAGGTCAGTATGGGTTTAGAAGGGGTCGTGGTACTAGGGATATTGTAGCTAATGTTAGATGGATCTTAGTTGAAGCAGGCAATACCAGAAGAATGTCTATCTGTATTTCATTGATTATGCAAAGGCATTTGACTGTGTGGATCAGAACAAACTGGCTGACTCTGAGTAGAATGGGAATCCCGGAACACTTGATCATGCTAATATTAAATCTATGCTTGGACCAAGAGGCAGTAGTCAGAACAGTGCAGGGTAACACTGCATTGTTCAAAATTGGGGAAGGTGTATGCCAGGGATGTGT